>NC_042971.1:6286460-6287768 GCF_901001165.1 Salmo trutta | reverse complement strand
GTGTGTGGGTGTGTGTATATTTGTCCTGTGTGTGTGTGTGTGTGTGTGTGTATATTGTCCGTGTGTGTGTGTGTGTGTGTGTGTGTGATATTTGTCCTGTGTGGTGTGTGTGTGTATATTTGTCCTGTGTGTGTGGTGTGTGTATATTGTCCTGTGTGTGTGGTGTGTGTTGTGTATATTGTCCTGTGTGTGTGTGTGTGTGTGTGTGTATATTTGTCCTGTGTGTGTGTGTATTTGTGTGTGTGTGTGTGTGTGTATATTTGTCCTGTGTGTGTGAGTGATATTGTGTGTGTGTGTGTGTGTATATTTGTCGTGTGTGTGTGTGTGTGTATATATATTTGTCCTGTGTGTGTGTGTGTGTGTGTGTGTATATATATTGTCCTGTGTGTGTGTGTGTGTGTGTATATATTTGTCCTGTGTGTGTGTATATTTGTCGTGTGTGTGTGTGTGTGTGTGTATATTTGTCCTGTGTGTGTGTGTGTGTATATTTGTCGTGTGTGTGTGTGTGTATATTTGTCGTGTGTGTGTGTGTGTATATATATTTGTCCTGTGTGTGTGTGTGTGTGTGTGTATATATTTGTCCTGTGGTGTGTGTATATTTGTCGTGTGTGTGTGTGTTTGTATATTTGTCCTGTGTGTGTGTCTGTGTATATTTGTGTGTGGTGTGTGTATATTGTCGTGTGTGTGTGTGTGTGTATATATTTGTCCTGTGTGTGTGTGTGTGTGTATATATATTTGTCCTGTGTGTGTGTGTGTGTATATATTTGTCGTGTGTGTGTGTGTGTGTGTGTATATATTTGTCCTGTGTGTGTGTGTGTGTGTGTGTATATATTGTCCTGTGTGTGTGTGTGTGTGATATGTGTCCTGTGTGTGTGTGTGTGTGTGTGTGTGTGTGTATACATTTGTCCTGTGTGTGTGTGTATATTTGTCCTGTGTGTGTGTGTGTGTGTGTGTATACATTTGTCCTGTGTGTGTGTGTGTATATTTGTGTGTGTGTGTATATTTGTCCTGTGTGTGTGTGTGTGTGTGTGTGTATACATTTGTCCTGTGTGTGTGTGTATATATTTGTCCTGTGTGTGTGTGTGTGTGTATATATTTGTCCTGTGTGTGTGTGTGTGTGTGTGTATATTGTCGTGTGTGTGTGTATATATTTTTCCTGTGTGTGTGTGTGTGTATATATTGTCCTGTGTGTGTGTGTGTATATATTTGTCGTGTGTGTGTGTTTGTGTGTGTGTATATATGTGTCCTGTGTGTGTGTGTGTGTGTGTGTGTATATTTGTCCTGTGTGTGTGTGTGTGTGTATATATG
>NC_042971.1:6221460-6283960 GCF_901001165.1 Salmo trutta | reverse complement strand
AAAGCAGTCAAAAGATTAGTGTTTGGTTGTAAACTAGTTGGTCACATTTGCAGTTTGTTTTGCCCAATAATAAAATGGTGGATGATGACTGGATAATTTTCTGTCTAAGTGAGTAGATAACGTGTTTCTAAACACTACTAAATGAACCCTGATGATAACATGATTAATACAAATCATGAATGAATCATGAATAATAATGAGAGAGAAAGTTAGAGGCTACAACAAAACATGCTAACCTCTCACCATTACCAATAACAGAGGCTACAACAAAACATGCTAACCTCTCACCATTACCAATAACAGAGTCTTCAACAAAACATGCTAACCTCTCACCATTACCAATAACAGAGACTACAACAAAACATGCTAACCTCTCACCATTACCAATAACTGAGGCTACAACAAAACATGCTAACCTCTCACCATTACCAATAACAGAGGCTACAACAAACATGCTATCCTCTCACCATGACCAATAACAAAGGATACAACAAAACATGCTAACCTCTCAACATTACCAATAACAGAGACTACAACAAAACATGCTAATCTCTCACCAATACCAATAACAGAGGCTACAACAAAACATGCTAACCTCTCACCATTACCAATAACAGAGGCAACAACAAAACATGCTAACCTCTCACCATTACCAATAACAGAGGATACAACAAAACATGCTAACCTCTCACCATTACCAATAACAGAGACTACAACAAAACATGCTAACCTCTCACCATTACCATAACAGAGACTACAACAAAACATACTAACCTCTCACCATTACCAATAACAGAGGACACAACAAAACATGCTAACCTCTCACCATTACCAATAACAGAGGTTACAATAAAACATGCTAACCTCTCACCATCACCAATAACAGAGGATACAACAAAACATGCTAACCTCTCACCATTACCAATAACAGAGGCTACAACAAAACATGCTAACCTCTCACCATTACCAATAACAGAGGCTACAACAAACATGCTAACCTCTCACCATTACCAATAACAGAGGCTACAACAAAACATGCTAACCTCTCACCATTACCAATAACAGAGGCTACAACAAAACATGCTAACCTCTCACCATTACCAATAACAGAGGATACAACAAAACATGCTAACCTCTCACCATTACCAATAACAGAGGCTACAACAAAACATGCTATCCTCTCACCATGACCAATAACAAAGGATACAACAAAACATGATAACCTCTCACCATTACCAATAACAGAGGCTACAACAAAACATGCTAACCTCTCACCATTACCAATAACAGAGACTACAACAAAACATGCTAACCTCTCACCATTACCAATAACAGAGGATACAACAAAACATGCTAACCTCTCACCATTACCAATAACAGAGGCTACAACAAAACATGCTATCCTCTCACCAGGACCAATAACAAAGGATACAACAAAACATGCTAACCTCTCACCATTACCAATAACAGAGACGACAACAAAAAATGCTAACCTCTCACCATTACCAATAACAGAGGCAACAACAAAACATGCTAACCTCTCACCATTACCAATAACAGAGGATACAACAAAACATGCTAACCTCTCACCATTACCAATAACAGAGACTACAACAAAACATGCTAACCTCTCACCATTACCAATAACAGAGACTACAACAAAACATACTAACCTCTCACCATTACCAATAACAGAGGACACAACAAAACATGCTAACCTCTCACCATTACCAATAACAGAGGTTACAACAAAACATGCTAACCTCTCACCATTACCAATAACAGAGGATACAACAAAACATGCTAACCTCTCACCATTACCAATAACAGAGCCTACAACAAAACATGCTAACCTCTCACCATTACCAATAACAGAGGATACAACAAAACATACTAACCTCTCACCATTACCAATAACAGAGGCTACAACAAAACATGCTAACCTCTCACCATTACCAATAACAGAGACTACAACAAAACATGCTAACCTCTCACCATTACCAATAACAGAGACTACAACAAAACATGCTAACCTCTCACCATTACCAATAACAGAGGCTACAACAAAACATGCTAACCTCTCACCATTACCAATAACAGAGACTACAACAAAACATGCTAACCTCTCACCATTACCAATAACAGAGGCTACAACAAAACATGCTAACCTCTCACCATTACCAATAACAGAGACTACAACAAAACATGCTAACCTCTCACCATTACCAATAACAGAGGCTACAACAAAACATGCTAACCTCTCACCATTACCAATAACAGAGACTACAACAAAACATGCTAACCTCTCACCATTACCAATAACAGAGACTACAACAAAACATGCTAACCTCTCACCATTACCAATAACAGAGGCTACAACAAAACATGCTAACCTCTCACCATTACCAAAAACAGAGACAACAAAACATGCTGACCTCACCATTACCAATAACAGAGGCTACAACAAAACATGCTAACCTCTCACCATTACCAATAACAGAGACTACAACAAAACATGCTAACCTCTCACCATTACCAATAACAGAGGCTACAACAAAACATGCTAACCTCTCACCATTACCAATAACAGAGGCTACAACAAAACATGCTAACCTCTCACCATTACCAATAACAGAGGCTACAACAAAACATGCTAACCTCTCACCATTACCAATAACAGAGGCTACAACAAAACATGCTAACCTCTCACCATTACCAATAACAGAGGCTACAACAAAACATACTAACCATTACCAATAACAGAGGCTACAACTAAACATGCTAATCTCTCACCATTACCAATAACAGAGGCTACAACAAAACATGCTAACCTCTCACCATTACCAATAACAGAGGCTACAACAAAACATGCTAACCTCTCACCATTACCAATAACAGAGGATACAACAAAACATGCTAACCTCTCACCATTACCAATAACAGAGGCTACAACAAAACATGCTAACCTCTCACCATTACCAATAACAGAGGCTACAACAAAACATGCTAACCTCTCACCATTACCAATAACAGAGGATACAACAAAACATGCTAACCTCTCACCATTACCAATAACAGAGACAACAACAAAACATGCTAACCTCTCACCATTACCAATAACAGAGGCTACAACAAAACATGCTAACCTCTCACCATTACCAATAACAGAGGCTACAACAAACATGCTAACCTCTCACCATTACCAATAACAGAGGCTACAACAAAACATGCTATCCTCTCACCATTACCAATAACAGAGGCTACAACAAAACATGCTAACCTCTCACCATTACCAATTTATTCATTTATTTCACCTTTATTTAACCAGGTAGGCAAGTTGAGAACAAGTTCTCATTTACAATTGCGACCTGGCCAAGATAAAGCAAAGCAATTCGACACATATAACAACAGAGTTATACATGGAGGTAAACAAATGTAACTCTCACCAGGCTTGAATATGACTCTCACAATATTAACATATGTAGAGTATCTCAGCAGCATGGGATGTTAGGTGAGAAGGACATCTCCAATAAGAATTCCTATTGTAAACTATCTAGGGTTATGACAATAGGGTATTAACTTCAGATTAAATGATTATAGGTTTCTGTTATTGAATCAGGATAAACCATCCCATGCATTAAATTGAAAAAATTAATGACTCCACCAAGGCAACATACATAACGTTCCATATGTGTATTAAAACATTTTCAAACACAAATACATGTTCAGACACAACATCAAAATAAATAAAATAATAATAAACCCCAATGAGTCGTGCACAACCCGTGTCCAAATTAAGCCCCTCACATTGTGGTTACTCACGACTTGGTAGATATTCCCTCAGCGAAGTATGGCAGTTCCATGCAGGTTTCCTCACCAAGTCCAAGGCAGCACAGCTCCCCATGCAGACAGTCCTCCTTAGTAACCGATATCCCCATGGCAACACAGCTCCCCATGCAGACAGTCCTCCTTAGTAACCGATATCCCCATGGCAACACGAACTCGTTAAGCTTCCCAAGCAATTATCTCCCGGTGTCACACGATGCTAGGCTAACCTCTAGGCTAATACCTCCACGACGAGATGGTAGCTTCAGTCTTTACTAAGTTTTAACTAAATTATAACAACTCTTTTATTAAATAAAACATGTATTTCCCTTCATGTCTTAGTAGCTATGGGTTTTGTTGTAGTTCTGTCGTCTTCTTTTATAATTTTTCTTCACCAACCGTCCTGAGGTAAAACGACCATCCTTTCATCAACGTCTTTTTTCCCTCCCGTTAACCAGGTCAACTCCCATTGGCCACAACTTAACAAGCGACCTTATTGGTCAAAACTTAAACTTCAAAGTAAAACAAACTATTCACTTATACAGTACTCCTAAATATTTCTTCAAAAAGCATAATGCATTAACAACATTACAGTTTAGGAGCAATTCAATCATCTTTTAAATATAATACCAATTAATTATAACAAATAAACTCAATACTTGGTTCAAACAAGGGTATTACACAAACATACAGTCAATAATACAGTAGAAAAATAAGTCTATATACAATGTGAGCAAATGAGGTGAAATAAGGGAGGTAAAGGCAAAAAAAGACCATGGTGGCAAAGTAAATACAATATAGCAAGTTAAACACTGGAATGGTAGATATGCAGTGGAAGAAAGTGCAAAGTAGAAATAATGGGGTGCAAAGGAGCTAAATAAATACATACAGTAGGGGAAGAGGTAGTTGGGCTAAATTATAGATGGGCTATGTACAGGTGCAGTAATCTGTGAGCTGCTCTGACAGCTGGTGCTTAAAGACAGTGAGGGAGATAAGTGTTTCCAGTTTTAGAGATTTTTGTAGTTCGTTCCAGTCATTGGCAGCAGAGAACTGGAAGAAAAGGCGGCCGATGGAGGAATTGGCTTTGGGGGTGACCAGGGAGATATACCTGCTGGAGCGCGTGCTACAGGTGGGTGCTGCTACGGTGACCAGTGAGCGGAGATAAGGGGGGACTTTACCTAGCAGGGTCTTGTAGATGACCTGGAGCCAGTGGGTTTGGCGACGAGTATGAAGCGAGGGCCAGACAACGAGAGCGTACAGGTCGCAGTGGTGGGTAGTACAGTGGGGGAAAAAAGTATTTGATCCCCTGCTGATTTTGTACGTTTGCCCACTTACAAAGAAATGATCAGTCTATAATTTTAATGGTAGGTTTATTTGAACAGTGAGAGACAGAATAACAGCAAAAAAATCCAGAAAAACGCATGTCAAAAATGTTATACAATTATTTGCATTTTAATGAGGGAAATAAGTATTTGACCCTTCTGCAAAACATGACTTAGTACTTGGTGGCAAAACCCTTGTTGGCAATCACAGAGGTCAGACATTTCTTGTAGTTGGCCACCAGGTTTGCACACATCTCAGGAGGGATTTTGTCCCACTCCTCTTTGCAGATCTTCTCCAAGTCATTAAGGTTTCAAGGCTGACGTTTGGCAACTTGAACCTTCATCTCCCTCCACAGATTTTCTATGGGATTAAGGTCTGGAGACTGGCTAGGCCACTCCAGGACCTTAATGTGCTTCTTCTTGAGCCACTCTTTTGTTGCCTTGGCCGTGTGTTTTGGGTCATTGTCATGCTGGAATACCCATCCACAACCCATTTTCAATGCCCTGGCTGAGGGAAGGAGGTTCTTACCCAAGATTTGACGTTACATGGCCCCGTCCATCGTCCCTTTGATGCGGTGAAGTTGTCCTGTCCCCTTAGCAGAAAAACACCCCCAAAGCATAATGTTTCCACCTCCATGTTTGACGGTGGACATGGTGTTCTTGGGGTCATAGGCAGCATTCCTCCTCCTCCAAACACGGCGAGTTGAGTTGATGTCAAAGAGCTCCATTTTGGACTCATCTGACCACACCACTTTCACCAGTTGTCCTCTGAGTCATTCAGATGTTCATTGGCAAACTTCAGACGGGCATGTATATGTATTCTTGAGCAGGGGGACTTGCGGGCGCTGCAGGATTTCAGTCCTTCACGGCGTAGTGTGTTACCAATTGTTTTCTTGGTGACTATGGTCCCAGCTGCCTTGAGATCATTGACAAGATCCTCCCGTGTAGTTCTGGGCTGATTCCTCACCATTCTCATGATCATTGCAACTTCACGAGGTGAGATCTTGCATGGAGCCCCAGGCCGAGGGATATTGACATTTCTTTTGTGTTTCTTCCATTTGCGAATAATCGCACCAAATGTTGTCACCTTCTCATCAAGCTGCTTGGCGATGGTCGTGCAGCCCATTCCAGCCTTGTGTAGGTCTACAATCTTGTCCCTGTCATCCTTGGAGAGCTCTTTGGTCTTGGCCATGGTGGAGAGTTTGGAATCTGATTGATTGCTTCTGTGGACAGGTATCTTTTTTACAGGTAACAAGTTGCGGTTAGGAGCACTCCCTTTAAGAGTGTGCTCCTAATCTCAGCTCGTTACCTGTATAAAACACACCTGGGAGCCAGACATTTTTCTGATTGAGAGGGGGTCAAATACTTATTTCCCTCATTAAAATGCAAATCAATTTATAACATTTCTGACATGAGTTTTTCTGGATGTTTTGTTGTTATTCTGTCTCTCACTGTTCAAATAAACCTACCATTAAAATTATAGACTGATCCTTTCTTTGTCAGTGGGCAAACGTACAAAATCAGCAGGGGATCAAATACTTTTTTCCCACACTGTATATGGGGCTTTGGTGACAAAACGGATGGCACTGTGATAGACTGCATCCAATTTATTGAGTAGGGTGTTGGAGGCTATTTTGTAAATGGCATCGCCGAAGTCGAGGATAGGTAGGATGGTCAGTTTTACGAGGGTATGTTTGGCAGCATGAGTGAAGGATGCTATATTGCGAAATAGGAAGCCAATACTAGATTTAATTTTGGATTGGAGATGCTGTGACGCCCTGGCCATAGAGAGGGGTTTTTTGTTCTTTATTTTGTTTTTTTGTATTTCTTTGTTTTGGGCCGTGTGTGGCTCCCAATCAGGCACAGCTGTAGTTCGTTGTTGTTGATTAGGAGTCACACATAAGGAGCATGTTTTTCCTTTGGGTTTTGTGGGTAATTGTTTCTGTTTAGATATTTTCATAACAGGACTGTTTTGCTGTCGTGTTTTTGTTCATTTTTGTAGTGTTCTCTTTTGTTCTATTAAATTCCAAGATGAACACTAACTCTGCTGCACCTTGGTCTCTCTCTCACGACAGCCCTTACAGATGCTTATAGTGAGTCTGGAAGGAGAGTTTACAGTCTAACCAGACACCTAGGTATTTGTAGTTGTCCACATATTCTAAGTCAGAACCGTCCAGAGTTGTGATGCTGGACAGGCGGGCAGGTGCAGGCAGCGATCGGTTGAAGAGCATGCATTTAGTTTTACTTGTATTTAAGAGCAGTTGGAGGCCACGGAAGTAGAGCTGTATGGCATTGAAGCTCGTCTGGAGGTTAGTTAACACAGTGTCCAAAGAAGGGCCAGAAGTATACAGAATAACACCAATAACAAAGGGGGTCTGATCTTTGTGCCTCTGTAAATTTCTCATTCATCATCATTAACAATTTATTCATGATTATTCATAATCATGGTAGCATCCACATGAATGTAGAAGTGTTCAGAAACATCTTCTATTCTTACTGACAATACAAGTGAAGTGACTCCAAAATGACAGGACATTATTCACCATTCAGTTTCTATTAGGAAAAACATCCAAAACACAACCAAAACTAACTGAAAAATGAATTCAACAAGTTTGTAGAATCACAAGCTTGATGTAATCACTGCAGGCATGGAACATGGGACAAAATACTAAACTTATGTCTACTTTAATACAATATAAGTGAATTTGTCCAAATAATTAAGACGTCTTCAAATGGGAGAACTACGTACAGAAAGTGCTTTAATTTCTAAATGGTAAAACAGATATGTATGAAAATACCCTCAAATAAAAGGTGACATTCTGTACTGTCACCTAATATGAAACATCTCAAATCCAAAATGCTGGAGCATAGCACCAAATTTAAAACTGTAAGCTTCACTGTCCAAACACATATGGTGTGGACTATGTGTGCCTGGTAAACACGTGGATCTGGTGAACAGTTATCACTTGTTGACCAACTACAGGAATACTGACCTCAGAGTCTCCAGTCTGCAGTGGGGATCCTCCAGTCCAGCAGAGAGCAGCTTCACTCCTGAATCCTTCAGGTCATTGTTACTCAGGTCCAGCTCTCTCAGGTGTGAGGGGTTTGACCTCAGAGCTGAGACCAGAGAAGCACAGCCTTCCTCTGTGACTCCACAGCCTGACAGCCTGACAAAGAGATCATCATGACTTCACAAACATCCTGTTAATTTAACGAGTAGTGTAGAAGGACAATGGCAGATGCATTTGGTTTATTCTCTCAAACAACACATAGATTCTTCTTCCGTCTCCTAGAATTGTATGGTCATATTGTTATAATAGATTGAATATCTGATTCAATATGTTGTTCAATATAATATTATATACATATTATAATACATATTTTCTCTAAACTGAATATTTCTTCCTGATGATAAGTTCTTAAATGTCATTTGATGTACTCACAGAGCAGCTCTGGAGGCTTTGACCACTGACAGCAGCCTCAGAAGACCTTCCTCTGATCTGGAGAATTTCTTCAGGTCAAACACATCCAGCTCCTTTTCTGAAGTCAGCAACACAAAGACCAGAGCTGACCACTGTGCAGGTGACAGGTTGGGTTCTGAGAGACTTCCTGAGCTCAGGAAGCTTTGGACCTCCTCCACTAGAGAATGGTCATTCAGTTCATTCAGACAGTGGAACAGATTGATGCACCTCTCTGGAGAAGGATTCTCCCTGATCTTCTTCTTGATGTACTTGACTGTTTCTTCATGGCTCTGTGAGCTGCTTCTTGTCTTTGTCAGTAGACCACGTAAGTGCTTCTGATTGGACTCCAGTGAGAGGCCCAGAAGGAAGCGGAGGAACAGGTCCAGGTTTCCCGTCTCACTTTGTAAGGCTTTATCCACAGCACTCTTGTAGACAGTAACTTCAGGCTTGTCTCTGAACAGCAAAGAAAATATACTGGACTTTGTTTGCTGTTTGTCCATTAGATTCTCATTGTTGTTGATGAATGAGAGGAACACATATACAGCAGCCAGAAACTCCTGAATGCTCAGATGCACGAAGCAGTACACCTTGTCCTGGTACAGCCCACAATCCTCTTTAAAGATCTGTGTGCACAATCCTGAGTACACTGAGGCTTCATTGACATCAATGCCAGCCTCTTTCAGGTCTTCTTCATAGAAAATCAGATTGCCATTCACAAGCTGTTGAAAAGCCAGTTTTCCCAGTGACAGAATGCTCTCTTTATTCCAGTATGGACCTGTCTCTTCTTTCCCAAGATACTTTTCATTCTTCTGTTTGGTATGAAACACCACAAGGTGTGTGTACATCTCAGTCAGAGTCTTGGGCATCTCTTCTCTCTTATGTTTCAGCATGTGTTCGAGGACTGTTGCAGAAATCCAACAGAAGACTGGAATGTGGCACATGATGTGGAGGCTCCTTGATGTCTTTATGTGTGAGATGATTCTGTTGGCCAGGTCCTCATCCCTGAATCTCTTCCTGAAGTACTCGTCTTTCTGTGGGTCATTGAACCCTCGTACCTCTGTTACCTGGTCAACACACCCTGAAGGGATCTTATTGGCTGCTGCAGGTCGGGTAGTTATCCAGAGGAGAGCAGAGGGAAGCAGATTTCCCTCGATGAGATTTGTCAGCAGAACATCCACTGAGGTTGACTCTGTGACGTCACAACAGATCTTGTTCTTCTGGAAGTCTAGGGGCAGTCGGCACTCATCCAGACCATCAAAGATGAACAGAACTTTGTACTTGTCGTAGTTGGAGATTCTTGATTGTTTGGTTTCCATTGAGAAGTGATTAAGAAGTTCAATCAAAGTGTGTTTGTCCCCTTTCATCAAATTCAGCTCCCGGAAAGGGAATGAAAACACAAATTGAACATCCTGATTGGCTTTTCCTTCAGCCCAGTCCAGAATGAACTTCTGCACAGAGACTGTTTTTCCAATGCCAGCGACTCCCTTTGTCAGCACAGTTCTGATAGGTTTGTCTTGTCCAGTTAAGGGTTTGAAGATGTCGTTACATTTGACTGCAGTCTCTGGTCTTGCTTGTTTCCTGCTTGTTGTCTCAATCTGTCTCAGCTCATGTTCATTATTGACCTCTCCTGTTCCTCCCTCTGTGATGTAGAGCTCTGTGTAGATCTTATTGAGAAGTGTTGGGTTTCCTTGTTTAGCGATCCCCTCAAATACACATTGAAACTTCTTCTTTAGATTAGATTTGAGTTCACGTTGGCAAATCACAGCAAGCTCATCTGAATGAAGAAATAACACAGAGGATATTAATATTACGTCTGTTTTAATAACTACAGTATTGTAGGACTGTTATAAAGTTTTAAATTATAATAATTTATTCTCTTAACTGTCTGTATAAATGTGTAAATGTTTTCATAATGCATTACAGACTGGTGTGACTGATTATATTATTATTGGTATTATTGATGGTATTATTAATGTTTTCTCTCTCTCTCTCTGTCTCTCTCTCTAAATTAATCAACACAACACATCCCTGCTGCTACTTGACGAGGTCACTAGGTGTTGTGTTAAGGCTGCTTCAATATCATTGAGTTACACAGCTACTTTAGCTGTACTTAAGCTACAGCTTTTAAATGTTATAAAACAGCATTCAACATGAGGCAGACAGATCTTACATTTCTCCAGTGTGTCAGCGAGCTCCTTCTGGTTCATTTTCCTCAGGACGTGCAGTGTGATCTTCAGAGCCCCCTCTCTGGCACTGCTCTCCTGCTTCTCATCTTCAGCATCCACCACTTCCTCATCCTGCTTCTGACTCTCAAAGCCTTCTGGGAGTTCAGGACTAAGAATCCTCTTGAACATCTTCAGCTCGTTCTTCACAAATGTCATAATTTTCTCTTCAAGCAACTGAAATAAATAAAGTAAATAATTTAAGCAAGAGAAGAAATGCTTTCTCATCAACACATTAATGAATGATTGACAGATCAACTTTACTTGAGGTAAACAAAAACAAATGTTCATAACAGGACCACATACGCTGTATATAGAGTCCAGGTCTGTTTGATGACTCTGGGAAGACTGACCACTGAGAATCTCTGACTCTGATCTCTCCTGTTGGTTTCTGTGGACAAAACATGAGATTACATCTCCTCATCCAGGGAGCACACACACACACACACACACACACACACACACACACACACACACACACACACACACACACACACACACACACACACACACACACACACACACACACACACACAGGGAGGGAACGTTGTGTTTGTTTAATATTGTTTTAGGACTATATAAATGGACTAAAGGATTAGCCTATGGATTATGAAAACAACAAAAAGAAATGTGAAAATGGGAGAGGAGAAATGACTAGAGACAGTGTTGTTTAACTCACTGACCATGACCCATGAGTTCTTCTTACCTTTGTTCAGTAGAAAAGTCTCCCTCTCTAAAGTCTATAAGACGACCCATAGACCAGTCACTCTTCATGGACACACAGCTGGGAACAGGGGAGGCTGGTCTCTCCTGCTTGATTGGTCTTCAACACAACAGAGACAAACATTACATCTCTCATCTACTCTGATCTCAGATGGGAAACATATGAAGAGTTCCAAAACGCAACATATCACTTTCCAGAAATGTTGGTAAATTAGCTTTTTTTGTTTAAAGAAATTATTATAGAGGTGTGGTTTTTCCCTATCTAATCATGGCATGGTGTTGTTCAATGACAGACATGTATTTGTTTAAAATCTATCACTTCATGGTATCATTTCAAAGACACATAATCATATTTCTTTACAAAATGCTATATATCTGCCTCACTGTCAAATGTTACCGACCGTTTCGATCTTATGTAGCAAAATTGTGTTTTTTACATTGGATAAAAGTGGACACTCAGAGCTAGAAAATTGTATATCATACACTACAGTTGAGGAACAATGGGAAAGATGATAAACTTGTAACCTCACTTTTGAGAAAAAGGGCCTTTGAATGTTTTGGTACCTACTGGAGAGCTCTTCTTTGTCTACAGAGCAGATAATGTCACCCATCTAAATAAATAGTTTTTATATATATAATTAACTAAATGTATGGTGTTTTTGTTTTATGTCAGTTTAATTGTTTGTTATGCTATAAACATTTTATTTTATTATAAGTGGTAAAAGGAACAAATTGTTTTTATATTTTGCAATTCTGAGTAATTACTACTTTAGTAAGGAATTACACATTTTTCAGCACTACTGCAGTTGTTACATAATTCCAATAGATGGGAACATAAAACCACAAATGAAATTTCAGAAGATTAGTTTAGTTCTCCCTGGATACACCACCACTCCCCACGCTACTTTCTGTCCCTTTACACACTGCTAACGCAAGAGGAAGGACTGAAAAAGCATTTAACAGATTACTGTGAACTAATATAATGATGATTCATGTTTATTATTACCTGTTTTTATGCTCATGTTTTACACTTCATTAATATAACGATTATCAATAAGCCTGAACATTAATTCAGTCATCTCTGGTCTAGAAAAACGTATTTTCCCAGTACATTCATCAACCAGCATCCACCTGCTCTGCCTTCTCGCACATGAAGTCAACTCAGCCCCGCTAAACAGCTGGTGTCTTCACTTCACTCTCACTCGCCTTCTCAAGGGGCATGTCGAGGTAAATTTACTAACCGGGAGGGTTGAATGATGTCATTTATTGGTGGGCTGGAAGACGCTCTCTTGTCTTTTCTATTCCGAGGTTGTTTACTCACAATATCAAATATTAAGATGATTTTTTATAATAATCATGTATACTGAGGTTGAGGTTCTGATAAGTGATTATTTACCCGGGGTTCAATACCTGCTATAGTCACTATTATTTTCTCTCCCAAAAACAACACAGCCCTAATATGAGATATATAGCTAACTAAAGTCATGTTAATGAGTGACCATTTTAGAAAATCATGGGACATATAGTCTGTGGTTGCAGAACCCCTGCAGTACCTCCGCAGACCCCGGATTGAGAACCCCTGATTTAGCAGATGCTCTTATCCAGAGAGATTTACAGTAAGTGCATTCACCTTAAGATAGCTATTTATTTAGGAAATAAACTAAATCAATTCTTCATAAAATTGTCATCTTCCCTCTTAGCTTTGGTGTCATGTCCCCCAGAGAGATGCATTTTGGAAGCAGGGGCCCCCTCCTCTCTCTCCCCAGAGAGACTCATTTTAGAGGCAGGGCCCCCCTCCTTCCTCTCCCCAGAGAGACTCATTTTAGAGCACTGACCCCTGTAAACAGAGATCCAGCATGTTGGTTGTGGTTAACACACTGACAACTAAACAGAGATCCAACATGTTGGTTGTGGTCAACACAGTGACAACTAAACAGAGATCCAACATGTTGGTTGTGGTTAACACAGTGACAACTAAACAGAGATCCAGCATATTGGTTGTGGTTAACACAGTGACAACTAAACAGAGATCCAGCATGTTGGTTGTGGTTAACACAGTGACAACTAAACAGAGATCCAGCATGTTAGTTGTGGTTAACACAGTGACAACTAAACAGAGATCCAGCATGTTGGTTGTGGTCAACACAGTGACAACTAAACAGAGATCCAGCATGTTGGTTGTGGTTAACACAGTAACAACTAAACAGAGATCCAGCATGTTGGTTGTGGTCAACACAGTAACAACTAAACAGAGATCCAGCATGTTGGTTGTGGTTAACACAGTGACAACTAAACAGAGATCCAGCATGTTGGTTGTGGTCAACACAGTGACAACTAAACAGAGATCCAGCATGTTGGTTGTGGTTAACACAGTGACAACTAAACAGAGATCCAGCATGTTGGTTGTGGTTAACACAGTGACAACTAAACAGAGATCCAGCATGTTGGTTGTGGTTAACACAGTGACAACTAAACAGAGATCCAGCATGTTGGTTGTGGTTAACACAGTGACAACTAAACAGAGATCCAGCATGTTAGTTGTGGTTAACACAGTGACAACTAAACAGAGATCCAGCATGTTGGTTGTGGTCAACACAGTGACAACTAAACAGAGATCCAGCATGTTGGTTGTGGTTAACACAGTGACAACTAAACAGAGATCCAGCATGTTGGTTGTGGTTAACACAGTGACAACTAAACAGAGATCCAGCATGTTGGTTGTGGTTAACACAGTAACAACTAAACATGTATATAAATATATTTTTAACAACTTTCTCTTTTACTTCACTACATTCATGAAGAAAATGATGTACTTTTTACTCCGTACATTTTCCCTGACACCCAAAAGTACTCGTTACATGTTGAATGCTTAGCAGGACAGAAAACGGTCCAATATGAACACTTATCAAGACTGCCTTTGATCTGGAGGACTCACTAAACAGAGAACATCCCTGGTCATCCCTACTGCCTCTGATCTGGAGGACTCACTAAACAGAGAACATCCCTGGTCATCCCTACTGCCTCTGATCTGGTGGACTCACTAAACAGAGAACATCCCTGGTCATCCCTACTGCCTCTGATCTGGAGGACTCACTAAACAGAGAACATCCCTGGTCATCCCTACTGCCTCTGATCTGGAGGACTCACTAAACAGAGAACATCCCTGGTCATCCCTACTGCCTCTGATCTGGAGGACTCACTAAACAGAGAACATCCCTGGTCATCCCTACTGCCTCTGATCTGGAGGACTCACTAAACAGAGAACATCCCTGGTCATCCCTACTGCCTCTGATCTGGAGGACTCACTAACCAGAGAACATCCCTGGTCATCCCTACTGCCTCTGATCTGGAGGACTCACTAAACAGAGAACATCCCTGGTCATCTCTACTGCCTCTGATCTAACAGACTCACTAAACACAAATGCTTCATTTTTAAATGATGTCTGAGTGTTGGAGTGTGACCCTGGCTATCCGTAAATTAAAATAACAAGAAAATTGTGCCGTCTGGTTTGCTTAATAAAAGGAATTTTAAATTATCACTACTTTACTTTTACTATTAATGCTTAAGTATATTTTAGCAATTAAATGTACTTTTGATACTTATTTATATTTAAAACCAAATACTTTGACTTTTACTGATGTAGTATTTTACTGGGTGACTTTCACTTTTAATTGAGTCATTTTCTATTAAGGAATCTTTACTTTTACTCCAGTATGAGAATTAAGAACTTTCCCACCACTGTTCTAACGTTCTAGAGACATATGAGCCACAGTTTCAACAGACATTTTGTAACTGCGTGGGCTACAAAGTTACATTCAATTTCATATCAAGAAATAAAGCAACGGTCACTGGGTGAATTCGTTTTGCGTTGCCCGGCTCCCCGGGTGAGCAGAGTTTACGCATTTTAGACCATCCCATTGTTCCTTAAAATAAAACTCCACTCACCTGTAGCACCGGGCCATGCAAAACGAACTTCCCACTGTCGCAGGGCACTGAGACACAGAGTTCTAAACCCAGACGCGTTTCTTCAAGACATCTCTCTTACATTATTTTAGCTAAACATATAATTTACTGGAAACCAAGTTTAGCTGTGTTTTTTTTCCTCCAAAATGTGAGTTACTGTAGGACTATAATAATTGTTAACAGGCCTACAAACCCAAAAGGTTTTAATTTGAGAATGTTCGTTTGTATGTTTCAAATATTAAACTGTCTTAAAATATTTAATGATTAGTTGAATCAGGTGTGTAAGTGCTGGTAAGAACAAAAGTATTGAGAAACCCTGAGATAAACATAAAACCATATAATGTAAAAGCTCCTCCACCATCTTTACCAGACGTTTTACTGATAACATGTAGACCTACTGATTAGTTTCCACTTTGAAAACTGCTGTCTGTCAGCAACTCAGCTCAAGTAGCAGTTCTACTAACTAGTAATATCTCATTCCAGGTATTTATTCTCTTACTCTGTCCATTAGAATAAATTAATATTCAGAAATACTTACTTTATTATTTAATTTAATAATTTTTATTTTATACTTTACTTTACCCTCAAAACACCAGTCTCAACGTCAACAGTGAAGAGGCAACTCCGGGATGCTGGCCTTGTAGGCAGAGTTGTAATGAAAAAGTCATATCTCAGACTGGCCAATAAAAATAAAATATTAAGATGGGCAAAAGAACACAGACACTGGACAGAGGAACTCTGCCTAGAAGGCGAGACGTTGAGACTGGTGGTTTGTGGTTATTATTCAATGAAGCTACCAGTTGAGGACTTGTGAGGCGTCTGTTTCTCAAACTAGACACTCTGATGTACTTGTCCTCATGCTCAGTTGTGCATCGGGGCCTCCCACTCCTCTTTCTATTCTGGTTAGAGCCAGTTTGCGCTGTTCTGTGAAGGGAGTAGTACACAGTGTTGTATGAGATCTTCAGAAGGAGTCAAGCACTCCTCCAGAATCTTTTCATTTTTTCTGCATCTCACGAATGTTCTTGTTTGTGATCCAAATACCTCAAACTTAGATTAGTCTGTCCATAACACTTTTTTCCAATCTTCCTCTGCCCAATGTCTGTGTTATTTTGCCCATCTTAATCTTTTCTTTTTTAAACGGTCTTTACTGTTGACATTGAGACTGGTGTTTTCCGGGTATTATTTGATAAAGCTTCCAGTTGAAAACTTGTAAGGCGTCTGTTTCTCAAATTAGACACTAATGTACTTGTCCTCTTGCTCAGTTGTGCACTGGGGCCTCCTATTCTGGTTAGAGCCAGTTTGCACTGTTCTGTGAAGGGAGTAGTACACAACATTGTACGAGATCTTCAGTTTCTTGGCAATTACTCGCATGGAATAGCCTTATTTTCTAAGAACAACAATAGATTGATGAGTTTCAAAAGAAAGTACTTTGTTTCTGGCCATTTTGAGCCTGTAAACAAACCCACAAATGCTAATGTTCTAGATACTCAATTAGTCTAAAGAAGGCCAGTTTTATTGCTTCTTTAATCAGAACAACAGTTTTCAGCTGTGCTAACATAATTGCAAAAGGATTTTCTAATGATCAATTACCCTTTTAAAATTATAAACTTGGATTAGCGAACACAACGTGCCATTGGAACACAGGAGTGATGGTTGCTGATAATGGGCCTCTGTACGCCTATGTAGATATTCCATAAAAAATCTGTTTTCCAGCTACAATAGTCATTAACCTCTTGGGTATGTGGGACGTGACTGTCTCAACTGCGGGACACACTATTCAACAGCCAGTGAAATAGCAGGGCGCCAAACTCAAAACAACAAAAATCTCATAACTCAAATTTCTCAAACATACAACTACACTGCTCAAAAAAATAAAGGGAACACTTAAACAACACAATGTAACTCTAAGTTAAGCACACTTCTGTGAAATCAAACTGTCCACTTAGGAAGCAACACTGATTGACAATAAATTTCACTAGACAACAGGTGGAAATTATAGGCAATTAGCAAGACACCCCCAATAAAGGAGTGGTTCTGCAGGTGAGGACCACAGATCACTTCTCAGTTCCTATGCTTCCTGGTTGATGTTTTGGTCACTTTTGAATGCTGGCGGTGCTTTCACTCTAGTGGTAGTATGAGACGGAGTCTACAACCCACACAAGTGGCTCAGGTAGTGCAGCTCATCCAGGATGGCACATCAATGCGAGCTGTGGCAAGAAGGTTTACTGTGTCTGTCAGCGTAGTGTCCAGAGCATGGAGGCGCTACCAGGAGACAGGCCAGTACATCATGAGACGTGGAGGAGGCCATAGGAGGGCAACAACCCAGCAGCAGGACCGCTACCTCCGCCTTTGTGCAAGGAGGAGCAGGAGAAGCACTGCCAGAGCCCTGCAAAATGACCTCCAGCAGGCCACAAATGTGCATGTCTGCTCAAACGGTCAGAAACAGACACCATGAGGGTGGTATGAGGGCTCGATGTCCACAGGTGGGGGTTGTGCTTATAGCCCAACACTGTGCAAGACGTTTGGCATTTGCCAGAGAACACCAAGATTGGTAAATTCGCCACTGGCGCCCTGTGCTCTTCACAGATGAAAGCAGGTTCACACTGAGCACGTGACAGACGTGACAGAGTCTGGAGACACCGTGGAGAACATTCTGCTGCCTGCAACATCCTCCAGCATGACCGGTTAGGCGGTGGGTCCGTCATGGTGTGTTGTGGCATTTCTTTGGGGGGCCGCACAGCCCTCCATGTGCTCGCCAGAGGTAGCCTGACTGCCATTAGTTACCGAGATGAGATCCTCAGACCCCTTGTGAGACCATATGCTGGTGCGGTTGGCCCTGGGTTCCTCCTAATGCAAGACAATGCTAGACCTCATGTGGCTGGAGTGTGTTAGCAGTTCCTGCAAGAGGAAGGCATTGATGCTATGTACTGGCCTGCCCGTTCCCCAGACCTGAATCCAATTGAGCACATCTGGGACATCATGTCTCGCTCCATCCACCAACGCCACGTTGCACCACAGACTGTGCAGGAGTTGGCGGATGCTTTAGTCCAGGTCTGGGAGGAGATCCCTCAGGAGACCATCCGCCACCTCATCAGGAGCATGCCCAGGCATTGTAGGGAGGTCATACAGGCACGTGGAGGCCACACACACTACTGAGCCTCATTTTGACTTGTTTTAAGGACATTACATCAAAGTTGGATCAGCCTGTAGTGTGGTTTTCCACTTTAATTTTGAGTGTGACTCCAAATCCAGACCTCCATGGGTTGTCAGCACATTCAACTATGTAAAGAAAAAAGTATTTAATAAGATTATTTCTTTCATTCAGATCTAGGATGTGTTGTTTAAGTGTTCCCTTTATTTTTTTGAGCAGTATATTATATCCCATTTTAAAGACAAACTTCTCGTTAATCCAACCACAGTGTCCGATTTCAAAAAGGCTTTACGGCGAAAGCATAGCATTAGATTATGTTAGGACAGCACCTAGACAAGAAAAACCACACAGCCATTTTCCAAGCAAGGAGAGGTGTCACAAAAACCAGAAATACAGCAAAAAGTAATCACTAACCTTTGATGATCTTCATCAGATGGCACTCATAGGACTTCATGTTACACAAGACATGTATGTTTTCCTCGATAAAGTTCATATTTATATCCAAAACCCCCATATTACATTGGCGTGTAATGTTCAGAAATGTCCCAAAACTTCTGGTGAATGAGCACATCAATTTACAGAAATACTCATCATAAACGTTGATAAAATATTAAACTGTTATTCAAAGAATTATAGATACACCTCTCCTTAATGCAACCGCTGTGTTAGATTTTTAAAAAAACTTTACAGCGAATGCACACTTTGCAATAATCTGAGTACAGCGTTCAGACACGAAACCAAACCCGCCATTTTGTTGAGTCAATAAACTCAGAAATAATAGTATAAATATTCACTTACCTTTGATGATCTTCATCAGAATGCACTACCAGGAATCCCAGGTCCACAATAAATGTTTGTTTTGTTCGATAAAGTCCTTAATTTATGTCCAAATACCTCCTTTTTGTTCGCGCGATCAGTCCACTCCTCCAAATGCAGGAAGCAAAAAAGTCACGCCGAAAAGTAAAAAGAAGTTCTATTTACGTTCGTAGAAATATGTCAAATGATGTATAGCATCAATCTTTAGGATGTTTTTAACATAAATCTTCAGTAATATTCCAACCGGACAATCCAATGTCTTCAGAAAAGAAAAGGAACACAGCTCACACTCACTTGAGGGCGCACCTCTGAGCTCATGTCATTTCGTCACTCATCTGACACTTGTTCACTCAATATTCACAGTAGAAGCATGAAACAACATTCTAAAGACTGATGACATCTAGTGGAAGCCTTAGGAAGTGCAAAATGAACCCTAAGTCACTGTGTAGGCAATAGGCAATCACTTGAAAAAACTACAACCCTCAGATTTCCCACATCCTGGGTGGATTTTTCTCAGGTTTTTGCCTGCCATATGAGTTCTGTTATACTCACAGACATCATTCAAACAGGTTTAGAAACTTCAGAGTGTTTTCTATCCAAATCTACTAATACTATGCATTTCCTACCTTCTGAGCCTGAGTAGCAGGCAGTTTAATTTGGGCATGCCTTTCATCCAGACGTCAAAATACTGCCCCCTACCCTAGAGAAGTTAACAATGTCTACACTGTATTTCTGATCAATTTGATGTTATTTTAATGGACACATTTTTTTACTTTTCTTTCGAAAATATGGACATTACTAAGTGACTCCAAACTTTTGAACGGTATATATATCTGCCTCACTCTCAGTGAAATCAGTAGTACTGCTAGGTTTTACACAGTAATAATATATATCTGCCTCACTCTCAGAGAAATCAGTAGTACTGCTAGGTTTAATACAGTAATAATATATATCTGCCTCACTCTCAGAGAAATCAGTAGTACTGCTAGGTTTTATACAGTAATAATATATATCTGCCTCACTCTCAGAGAAATAAGTAGTACTGCTAGGTTTTACAAAGTCAAATGTAACAAATAACTACATTTTTAATAAAGAACTGTACAAATGATACACTTGTGACATCAATATTAAAACATTTAAATATAATAATTCAATACAGAAATATGAGATCAGTTTGTAAAACATTTACATTTGACATTTTAGTCATTTAGCAGATGTTTTTATTCAGGGTCTGGTTTCCCAAAGGAAAAGTTAATCATTCGAATATTCGCAGGAGCATCGTTAAATCTCTGAGCTGTTTCAAAAAACATTGTTATTAACGTTGAAAGCGCTCGTAATCTAACACCTAACTCAGACCATTAGAACAGCTTTTGATACAGACATGATACCTTGTCGTGCTGCTGATCCAGTTTCTACCGGTCTGCCTGTGGATATGGATCTCTGCCCTGTTCACCAGATGTGCTACATTGCCCTTGTACCTTGTAAATAACAAAAAGGAAATAGTAACACAAAATAACAATAATGAGACTATAAGGAGTACCAGTACTGAGTCAATGTGCAGGGGTACCAGGTAGTTGAGGTAATAATGAGACTATAAGGAGTACCAGTACTGAGTCAATGTGCAGGGGTACCAGGTAGTTGAGGTAATAATGAGACTATAAGGAGTACCAGTACTGAGTCAATGTGCAGGGGTACCAGGTAGTTGAGGTAATAATGAGACTATAAGGAGTACCAGTACTGAGTCAATGTGCAGGGGTACCAGGTAGTTGAGGTAATAATGAGACTATAAGGAGTACCAGTACTGAGTCAATGTGCAGGGGTACCAGGTAGTTGAGGTAATAATGAGACTATAAGGAGTACCAGTACTGAGTCAATATGCAGGGGTACCAGGTAGTTGAGGTATTAATGAGGCTATAAGGAGTACCAGTACTGAGTCAATGTGCAGGGGTACCAGGTAGTTGAGGTAATAATGAGACTATAAGGAGTACCAGTACTGAGTCAATGTGCAGGGGTACCAGGTAGTTGAGGTAATAATGAGACTATAAGGAGTACCAGTACTGAGTCAATGTGCAGGGGTACCAGGTAGTTGAGGTAATAATGAGACTATAAGGAGAACCAGTACTGAGTCAATGTCCAGGGGTACCAGGTAGTTGAGGTAATAATGAGACTATAAGGAGTACCAGTACTGAGTCAATGTGCAGGGGTACCAGGTAGTTGAGGTAATAATGAGACTATAAGGAGTACCAGTACTGAGTCAATGTGCAGGGGTACCAGGTAGTTGAGGTAATAATGAGACTATAAGGAGTACCAGTACTGAGTCAATGTGCAGGGGTACCAGGTAGTTGAGGTAATAATGAGACTATAAGGAGTACCAGTACTGAGTCAATGTGCAGGGGTACCAGGTAGTTGAGGTAATAATGAGACTATAAGGAGTACCAGTACTGAGTCAATGTGCAGGGGTACCAGGTAGTTGAGGTAATAATGAGGCTATAAGGAGTACCAGTACTGAGTCAATGTGCAGGGGTACCAGGTAGTTGAGGTAATAATGAGACTATAAGGAGTACCAGTACTGAGTCAATGTGCAGGGGTACCAGGTAGCTGAGGTAATAATGAGACTATAAGGAGTACCAGTACTGAGTCAATGTGCAGGGGTACCAGGTAGTTGAGGTAATAATGAGACTATAAGGAGTACCAGTACTGAGTCAATGTGCAGGGGTACCAGATAGTTGAGGTAATAATGAGACTATAAGGAGTACCAGTACTGAGTCAATGTGCAGGGGTACCAGGTAGTTGAGGTAATAACGAGACTATAAGGAGTACCAGTACTGAGTCAATGTGCAGGGGTACCAGGTAGTTGAGGTAATAATGAGACTATAAGGAGTACCAGTACTGAGTCAATGTGCAGGGGTACCAGGTAGTTGAGGTAATAATGAGACTATAAGGAGTACCAGTACTGAGTCAATGTGCAGGGGTACCAGGTAGTTGAGGTATTAATGAGACTATAAGGAGTACCAGTACTGAGTCAATGTGCAGGGGTACCAGGTAGTTGAGGTAATAATGAGACTATAAGGAGTACCAGTACTGAGTCAATGTGCAGGGGTACCAGGTAGTTGAGGTAATAATGAGACTATAAGGAGTACCAGTACTGAGTCAATGTGCAGGGGTACCAGGTAGTTGAGGTAATAATGAGACTATAAGGAGTACCAGTACTGAGTCAATGTGCAGGGGTACCAGGTAGTTGAGGTAATAATGAGACTATAAGGAGTACCAGTACTGAGTCAATGTGCAGGGGTACCAGGTAGTTGAGGTAATAATGAGGCTATAAGGAGTACCAGTACTGAGTCAATGTGCAGGGGTACTAGGTAGTTGAGGTAATAATGAGGCTATAAGGAGTACCAGTACTGAGTCAATGTCCAGGGGTACCAGGTAGTTGAGGTAATAATGCCACTATAAGGAGTACCAGTACTGAGTCAATGTGCAGGGGTACCAGGTAGTTGAGGTAATAATGAGACTATAAGGAGTACCAGTACTGAGTCAATGTGCAGGGGTACCAGGTAGTTGAGGTAATAATGAGACTATAAGGAGTACCAGTACTGAGTCAATGTGCAGGGGTACCAGGTAGTTGGGGTAATAATTAGACTATAAGGAGTACCAGTACTGAGTCAATGTGCAGGGGTACCAGGTAGCTGAGGTAATAATGAGACTATAAGGAGTACCAGTACTGAGTCAATGTGCAGGGGTACCAGGTAGTTGAGGTAATAATGAGACTATAAGGAGTACCAGTACTGAGTCAATGTGCAGGGGTACCAGGTAGTTGAGGTAATAATGAGGCTATAAGGAGTACCAGTACTGAGTCAATGTGCAGGGGTACCAGGTAGTTGAGGTAATAATGAGACTATAAGGAGTACCAGTACTGAGTCAATGTGCAGGGGTACCAAGTAGTTGAGGTAATAATGAGACTATAAGGAGTACCAGTACTGAGTCAATGTGCAGGGGTACCAGGTAGTTGAGGTAATAATGAGACTATAAGGAGTACCAGTACTGAGTCAATGTGCAGGGGTACCAGGTAGTTGAGGTAATAATGAGACTATAAGGAGAACCAGTACTGAGTCAATGTGCAGGGGTACCAGGTAGTTGAGGTAATAATGAGACTATAAGGAGTACCAGTACTGAGTCAATGTGCAGGGGTACCAGGTAGGTGAGGTAATAATGAGACTATAAGGAGTACCAGTACTGAGTCAATGTGCAGGGGTACCAGGTAGTTGAGGTAATAATGAGACTATAAGGAGTACCAGTACTGAGTCAATGTGCAGGGGTACCAGGTAGTTGAGGTAATAATGAGACTATAAGGAGTACCAGTACTGAGTCAATGTGCAGGGGTACCAGGTAGTTGAGGTAATAATGAGACTATAAGGAGTACCAGTACTGAGTCAATGTGCAGGGGTACCAGGTAGTTGAGGTAATAATGAGACTATAAGGATTACCAGTACTGAGTCAATGTGCAGGGGTACCAGGTAGTTGAGGTAATAATGAGACTATAAGGAGTACCAGTACTGAGTCAATGTGCAGGGGTACCAGGTAGTTGAGGTAATAATGAGACTATAAGGAGTACCAGTACTGAGTCAATGTGCAGGGGTACCAGGTAGTTGAGGTAATAATGAGACTATAAGGAGTACCAGTACTGAGTCAATGTGCAGGGGTACCAGGTAGTTGAGGTAATAATGAGGCTATAAGGAGTACCAGTACTGAGTCAATGTGCAGGGGTACTAGGTAGTTGAGGTAATAATGAGGCTATAAGGATTACCAGTACTGAGTCAATGTCCAGGGGTACCAGGTAGTTGAGGTAATAATGACACTATAAGGAGTACCAGTACTGAGTCAATGTGCAGGGGTACCAGGTAGTTGAGGTAATAATGAGACTATAAGGAGTACCAGTACTGAGTCAATGTGCAGGGGTACCAGGTAGTTGAGGTAATAATGAGACTATAAGGAGTACCAGTACTGAGTCAATGTGCAGGGGTACCAGGTAGTTGAGGTAATAATGAGACTATACGGAGTACCAGTACTGAGTCAATGTGCAGGGGTACCAGGTAGTTGAGGTAATAATGAGACTATAAGGAGTACCAGTACTGAGTCAATGTGCAGGGGTACCAGGTAGCTGAGGTAATAATGAGACTATAAGGAGTACCAGTACTGAGTCAATGTGCAGGGGTACCAGGTAGTTGAGGTAATAATGAGACTATAAGGAGTACCAGTACTGAGTCAATGTGCAGGGGTACCAGGTAGTTGAGGTAATAATGAGGCTATAAGGAGTACCAGTACTGAGTCAATGTGCAGGGGTACCAGGTAGTTGAGGTAATAATTAGACTATAAGGAGTACCAGTACTGAGTCAATGTGCAGGGGTACCAAGTAGTTGAGGTAATAATGAGACTATAAGGAGTACCAGTACTGAGTCAATGTGCAGGGGTACCAGGTAGTTGAGGTAATAATGAGACTATAAGGAGTACCAGTACTGAGTCAATGTGCAGGGGTACCAGGTAGTTGATGTAATAATGAGACTATAAGGAGAACCAGTACTGAGTCAATGTGCAGGGGTACCAGGTAGTTGAGGTAATAATGAGACTATAAGGAGTACCAGTACTGAGTCAATGTGCAGGGGTACCAGGTAGGTGAGGTAATAATGAGACTATAAGGAGTACCAGTACTGAGTCAATGTGCAGGGGTACCAGGTAGTTGAGGTAATAATGAGACTATAAGGAGTACCAGTACTGAGTCAATGTGCAGGGGTACCAGGTAGTTGAGGTAATAATGAGACTATAAGGAGTACCAGTACTGAGTCAATGTGCAGGGGTACCAGGTAGTTGAGGTAATAATGAGACTATAAGGAGTACCAGTACTGAGTCAATGTGCAGGGGTACCAGGTAGTTGAGGAAAGTTGAGGTAATATGTAAATGTAGGTAGATGTAAATGTGATTAGGCAATCAGGATAGAGATTACATGTCCTCATCCAGGGATTGCACACACACACACACACACACACACACACACACGCACACACGCACGCACGCACGCACGCACGCACGCACGCACGCACGCACACACACACACACACACACACACACACACACACACACACACACACACACACAGGGAGGGAATGTTGTGTTTGTTTAATATTGTTTAAGGACTATGAAAATTGAAAAAAGAAATGTGAAAATCAGAGAGGAGAAATGACTAGAGACAGTGTTGTTTAACTCACTGACCATGACCCATGAGTTCTTCTTACCTTTGTTCAGTAGAAAAGTCTCCCTCTCTAAACACTATAGGTTGACCCATAGACCGGTCACTCTTCATGGACACACAGCTGGGGACAGGGGAGGCTGGTCTCTCCTGCTTGATTGGTCTTCAACACAACAGAGACAAACATTACATCTCTCATCTACTCTGATCTCAGATGGGAAACATAAGAAGAGTTTCATTCCAAAACGCTATATATCACTTTACAGAAATGAGCTTTTATTGTTTAAAGAAATGATGTATTAATTATTACATCTCTCACAGACAAGGATTTGTTTAAAATCTATCACTTGATGGTTTCATTTCAGAGAGACAAAAATCATGTTTTTTTGCAAAATGCAATATATCTCCCTCACTCTCAAATGTGACCGACCGGCTCAATTTGGTAATTAACTAAATAACTACATATATAGTGATTTTGGTTTATGTCAGTTTAATTGTTTGTTATGGTATAAGTGGTTATGATTGTAAGTGATAAAATTAACTAGTAATTCTGAGTAATTACTACTTTAGTAAGGAATAACACATGTTTTCAGCACTACTGCAGTTGCTAAATAATTCCAATAGATGGGAACATAAGACCACAATGATATTTCAGAATATTAGTTTAGTTTTCTCCCTGGATACAGCACCACTCCCCACGCTTCTTTCTGTCCCTTTCCACACTGCTAACGCAAGAGGAAGGACTGAAAAAGCATTTAACAGATTACTGTGAAGTAATATTATTATGATTCATGTTTATTATTACCTGTTTTTATGCTCATGTTTTACAGTTCATTAATATAATGATAATCATTAAGCCTGAATATTAATTCAGTCACCTCTGGTCGAGAAAAACGTATTTTCCCAGTACATTCATTCTCTAATTCATCAACCAGCATCGACCCGCTCTGCCTTCTCGAGCAAGCCAGGGGCATGTTGAGGTAAATTTAATTTAAAGGTAAAATGTTGAGGTTAATTTACTAACCGGAGGGTTGAATTATGTCATTTATTGGCGGGCTGGAAGACGCACTCTTGTCTTTTCTATTCCGAGGTTGTTTACTCGCAATATCAAATATTAAGATAATTTTTTATTATGCATGTATACTGAGGTTGACGTTCTGAGTAGTGATCATTTACCAGGGGTTCAATACCTGCTATAGTCACTATTTATTTGCTTTCCCAAAAGCAACACAGCCCTAATACGAGATATATAGCTAACTAAAGTAATGCGTTACTATTTTAGAAAATCATGGGACATATAGTCTGTGGTTGCATGCTATTTTATGTCAATTATATTGCTGCATGTAACGTTAGCAAATAACTGATATTTCGTGGTCTTATGCTGCCATCTATTGGAAATATTTTGCAATTAAAAGTTATTAATTCACATAAAGACGTAGGTGAGGCAGCTGAGAATTAAAATAAACGGAATGTGTCCAGCCTACTGAGGAGCCCCGAAAATAATATTCAAAAGATTAGTCCTTGGACACAGAGGGGTTAAACACTAAAGTTACTGTCCATCTAGTGAAGAGAGGAGAACCTGACAGAGGTAGCCAGCATCCGTCAATGAGAGAGAAGGAGAACTACGATGCTACTAATTAGTAACTAGCTAGCTTACCGAGCTGTACCGACTAGCTAAGATAACTAGGATGCTGCTGGTAGAGTAGCCATCATTTAGCAGACGCTCTTATCCAGAGCGCCTTCCAGTAGTGAATGCATACATTTCATACAATTTCATACATATTTTTTCCTGTGCTGGCCCCCCGTGGGAATCGAACCCACAACCCTGGCATTGCAAACACCATGCTCTACCAACTGAGCTACAGGGAATGTGAAAATGGGAGAGGAGAAATGACTAGAGACAGTGTTGTTTAACTCACTGACCATGACCCATGAGTTCTTCTTACCTTTGTTCAGTAGAAAAGTCTCCCTCTCTAAACACAATAGGTTGAACCATAGACCGGTCACTCTTCATGGACACACAGCTGGGTACAGGGGAGGCTGGTCTCTCCTGCTTGATTGGTCTTCAACACAACAGAGACAAACATTACATCTCTCATCTACTCTGATCTCAGATGGGAAAACATAAGAAGGGAAACAAGTGTTTCATTCCAAAACGCTATATATCCATTTTCAGAAATGTTGGGAAAATGTAATTTTATTGTTTAAAGAAATTATTAAACCACTACAAGGCTTTATAAAGGCTTCTAACGTTTGTAATTTCCACTTCCAAATGTCAGACATGATTTCATGAAAAAAATGGATCAACCCCCACAAAAAATGTCCCTTAATTTACAATCCACATGAACAAACACATTTGCTGCTGTTTTCCTGCTGTGATAAACTGGGTCAAATTAAGAGATGGCATCTGTAAGTGCATTCATCTAAAGACATCTAGGTGAGACAACCACATATCACAGTCAGATATACAGTATACCAACATTCCATTCCTGTTAAACATATATACAGCATTTAGCAACAAAACACATTTTCACACACACATCTAACATCTAGAACAGTTATATAGAATGTACCCCTAAGAAATACCTTCTGATTAACAAACGTTTTAGAATATAAATTCTTAAACAAAATAGTCAGCTCACCTCTTAGCTTTGGTATCATGTCCCCCAGAGACACTCATTTTAGAGACAGGACCCCTCTCCTCTCTCTCCCCAGCGAGTCTCATTTTAGAAGCAGGGCCCCCCTCCTCTCTCTCCCCAGAGAGACTCATTTTAGAGACAGGACCCCTAAACAGAGATCCAACATGTTGGTTGTGGTTAACACAGTGATGTCCTAAACAGAGATCCAGCATGTTGGTTGTGATCAACACAGTGACAACTAAACATAGATCCAGCATGTTGATTGTGGTTAACACAGTGACAACTAAACAGAGATCCAGCATGTTGGTTGTGGTTAACACAGTGACAACTAAACAGAGATCCAGCATGTTGGTTGTGGTTAACACAGTGACAACTAAACAGAGATCCAGCATGTTGGTTGTGGTTAACACAGTGACAACTAAACAGAGATCCAGCATGTTGGTTGTGGTTAACACAGTGACAACTAAACCGAGATCCAGCATGTTGGTTGTGGTTAACACAGTGACAACTAAACAGAGATCCAGCATGTTGGTTGTGGTTAACACAGTGACAACTAAACAGAGATCCAGCATGTTGGTTGTGGTTAACACAGTGACAACTAAACAGAGATCCAGCATGTTGGTTGTGGTTAACACAGTAACAACTAAACAGAGATCCAGCATGTTGGTTGTGGTTAACACAGTAACAACTAAACAGAGATCCAGCATGTTGGTTGTGGTTAACACAGTGACAACTAAACAGAGATCCAGCATGTTGGTTGTGGTTAACACAGTGACAACTAAACAGAGATCCAACATGTTGGTTGTGGTTAACACAGTGACAACTAGTTATTGACTGTCAATTGTTCTCATGTATTCATTATCTCTTAGAAATAAAACATTTACTAACAGACATAGAAACAGTCAGTTGATTTAATGCATCACATGAACATGTAATCATGACTGATATTTGTCACCTCATCTCCATGTTTAGTGTCAATAATAATAATAATAACAATAATATAATGTGTCACTCTTCGTTAAGGCAGGGGTTCCCAAATGTGCTTGGTGACCCACCAACGGAGGTGTTCTTTGAGTTGGGTTGAACGGTGAAAACCAAACCATTTGACATGGATAATCCTGTGTTCTGATGCTCTAACATTATAACAACATCAGTGGGGGCCTAATTGTCTAGCTTTTATTTAGCTGATTGAAAATTATCAAAGATTATATGCTATAATTGAAAAAGTCCATTATCTTTTCTACATACTTTCTATTTGGTTTTAGTCGTTTAATTAGTTAATACTGAAAACATTTGTTTTTGGCAATGTCATCCCTCGACCCACCTGTACCCCTGCCGTGATCCACAAGTGGTCCTGACAGAGATCACATAGGCTACCAGTAGCAGGACTCATCACCTTCAAATCAGTTTCAATCTAAATAACTGAGCATGTAGCAATATTATCTAAACATTTCCTACAGAGACCATCAGGTCGTTCATCAATATAAAGGATATTTAAAAACATTTCCTACAGAGACCATCAGGTCATCATCAATATAAAGGATATTTAAAAACATTTCCTACAGAGACCATCAGGTCGTTCAGCAATATAAAGGATCATATCTCAAGTCTACTCTCTCTATTGAATGTTTGATGACTTAACTTCATAATAATTAGCCTAGACTTACCAGAGTCTGTCTGTCTTTCCTTCAAATCAACTCATTTATCCGACTTCTAATTGTACAGAGAAATATGTGCCACAGTTTCTACAGCCATTTTGTAACTGCGTGGGCTACAAACTTATTTATAATTTCATGTGAGGAAATCACATATTTTCTGATGCTCTTGCAGAGGAAGTAGTCTATATTACAAACTTCAAAATCCTTTTTATAATAATCTCAAATACACAACAATTTTTATATTCACTACATTGCAGGAAAGTTCTCATGCAAAAGGTTATACAATTCAGATCCTGTACAGAGTTTGTCTTTGGTTTCGGGAAGGCTGAAAGATAACATTGAAATCCCCCCAAGTATTGCAAACAGGATGTTAACTTAGTCACAAGGTTGCGCTAACTACAGTAGTGTTGCAAAATCCTTTACACCCCACTCTTCCCCATCAGTCTTAAGAACAAAACATGTGGTTTAATGTAGATACATTTAGATACAACAGAAACAACATGTGGTATTCTCAACTTCTCTTTTAACAGAACAGAGACATTTCAGAGGAGGCTGGTGGGAAGTGTTATAGGAGGACGGGTTCCTTTTTATGGCTGAAATGGAATAACTAAATGAATTCCATTTATTCCATTCCAGTCTTTACACTGAGCCTGTCCTCATATTGCTCCTCCACCAGCCTCCTCTGGTTTGTATGTGAAACTTTTAACACTAGAATCAGTCCTGCTCCCTGACTTTTAACACTAGAATCAGTCCTGCTCCCTGACTTTTAACACTAGAATCAGTCCTGCTCCCTGACTTTTCCTAAATGTTTGTATTTTACACTGCTCATTTGTCCGAATTTTGAAATCAAGAACAGAAAAGAGACTTTTGACCAGTTTTTTTCCCACCTACTACCTTAGCCCACCAAGACAATGTGCTGTTGAACCTTGGTACCCAGCCAGCCACTAATGAGTCTCCCTTTCCTCACTGAATAAATTGGCCATAATTGTACACCTTATATGATAATATAAGTTTTTACCTTTATTTAACTAGGCAAATCAGTTAAGAACAAATTCTTATTTTCAATGACGGCCTAGGAACAGTGGGTTAACTGCCTTGTTCAGGGGCAGAACGACTTTTACCTTCTCAGCTCAGGGATTCGATCCAGCAACCTTTCAAGTACTGGCTCAACACTCTAACCACTAGGCTACCTGCCGCCTCTACACTCTAACCACTAGGCTACCTGCCGTCCCTCCACTCTAACCACTAGGCTACCTGCCTCCCCTCCACTCTAACCACTAGGCTACCTGCCTCCCCTACACTCTAACCACTAGGCTACCTGCCGCCTCCACACTCTAACCACTAGGCTACCTGCCGCCTCTACACTCTAACCACTAGGCTACCTGCCGCCTCTACACTCTAACCACTAGGCTACCTGCCGTCCCTCCACTCTAACCACTAGGCTACCTGCCGCCTCTCCACTCTAACCACTAGGCTACCTGCCGCCCCTCCACTCAAACCACTAGGCTACCTGCCTCCACTCCACTCTAACCACTAGGCTACCTGCCGCCCCTCCACTCTAACCACTAGGCTACCTGCCTCCCCTCCACTCTAACCACTAGGCTACCTGCCGCCCCTCCACTCTAACCACTAGGCTACCTACCTCCCCTCCACTCTAACCACTAGGCTACCTGCCGCCCCTCCACTCTAACCGCTAGGCTACCTGCCACCCCTCCACTCTAACCACTAGGCTACCTGCCGCCCCTCCACTCTAACCACTAGGCTACCTGCCTCCCCTCCACTCTAACCACTAGGCTACCTGCCGCCCCTCCACTCTAACCGCTAGGCTACCTGCCACCCCTCCACTCTAACCTCTAGGCTACCTGCCGCCCCTCCACTCTAACCGCTAGGCTACCTGCCGCCCTTCCACTCTAACCACTAGGCTACCTGCCTCCCCTCCACTCTAACCACTAGGCTACCTGCCGCCCCTCCACTCTAACCACTAGGCTACCTGCCTCCCCTCCACTCTAACCACTAGGCTACCTGCCGCCCCTCCACTCTAACCACTAGGCTACCTGCCGCCCCTCCACTCTAACCACTAGGCTACCTGCCGCCTCTACACTCTAACCACTAGGCTACCTGCCGTCCCTCCACTCTAACCACTAGGCTACCTGCCGCCTCTACACTCTAACCACTAGGCTACCTGCCTCCCCTCCACTCTAACCACTAGGCTACCTGCCTCCCCTCCACTCTAACCACTAGGCTACCTGCCGTCCCTCCACTCTAACCACTAGGCTACCTGCCTCCTCTACACTCTAACCACTAGGCTACCTGCCTCCTCTACACTCTAACCACTAGGCTACCTGCCTCCTCTACACTCTAACCACTAGGCTACCTGCCGCCTCTACACTCTAACCACTAGGCTACCTGCTGCCCCTCCACTCTAACCACTAGGCTACCTGCCGTCCCTCCACTCTAACCACTAGGCTACCTGCCGCCTCTACACTCTAACCACTAGGCTACCTGCCTCCTCTACACTCTAACCACTAGGCTACCTGCCGCCTCTACACTCTAACCACTAGGCTATCTGCCTCCCCTCCACTCTAACCACTAGGCTACCTGCCTCCTCTACACTCTAACCACTAGGCTACCTGCCGCCTCTACACTCTAACCACTAGGCTACCTGCCGCCCCTCCACTCTAACCACTAGGCTACCTGCCGTCCCTCCAATCTAACCACTAGGTTACCTGCCGCCTCTACACTCTAACCACTAGGCTACCTGCCTCCTCTACACTCTAACCACTAGGCTACCTGCCTCCTCTACACTCTAACCACTAGGCTACCTGCATCCTCTACACTCTAACCACTAGGCTACCTGCCTCCTCTACACTCTAACCAGTAGGCTACCTGCTGCCCCTCCACTCTAACCACTAGGTTACCTGCCGCCCCAACACTCTAACCACTAGGCTACCTGCCGTCCCTCCACTCTAACCACTAGGCTACCTGCCGCCTCTACACTCTAACCAATAGGCTACCTGCCGCCTCTACACTCTAACCACTAGGCTACCTGCCTCCTCTACACTCTAACCACTAGGTTACCTGTCTCCTCTACACTCTAACCAATAGGCTACCTGCCGCCTCTATACTCTAACCACTAGGCTACGCTGCCTCCTCTACACTCTAAACACTAGGCTACCTGCCTCCTCTACACTCTGACCACTAGGCTACCTGCCTCCTCTACACTCTAACCAATAGGCTACCTGCCGCCTCTACACTCTAACCACTAGGCTACGCTGCCTCCTCTACACTCTAACCACTTGGCTACCTGCCTCCTCTACACTCGAACCACTAGGCTACCTGCCTCCTCTACACTCTAACCACTAGGCTACCTGCCGCCTCTACACTCTAACCACTAGGCTACCTGCCTCCTCTACACTCTAACCACTAGGCTACCTGCCGTCCCTCCACTCTAACCACTAGGCTACCTGCCGTCCCTCCACTCTAACCACTAGGCTACCTGCCTCCCCTCCACTCTAACCACTAGGCTACCTGCCGTCCCTCCACTCTAACCACTAGGCTACCTGCCTCCTCTACACTCTAACCACTAGGCTACCTGCCGTCCCTCCACTCTAACCACTAGGCTACCTGCCTCCCCTCCACTCTAACCAGTAGGCTACCTGCCGTCCCTCCACTCTAACCACTAGGCTACCTGCCTCCCCTCCACTCTAACCACTAGGCTACCTGCCACCCCTCCACTCTAACCACTAGGCTACCTGCCGTCCCTCCACTCTAACCACTAGGCTACCTGCCGCCCCTCCACTCTAACCACTAGGCTACCTGCCGCCCATCCACTCTAACCACTAGGCTACCTGCCGCCCCTCCACTCTAACCACTAGGCTACCTGCCTCCCCTCCACTCTAACCACTAGGCTACCTGCCTCCCCTCCACTCTAACCACTAGGCTACCTGCCTCCCCTCCACTCTAACCACTAGGCTACCTGCCGCCCCTCCACTCTAACCACTAGTCTACCTGCCTCCCCCTCCACTCTAACCACTAGGCTACCTGCCACCCCTCCACTCTAACCACTAGGCTACCTGCCTCCCCTCCACTCTAACCACTAGGCTACCTGCCTCCCCTCCACTCTAACCACTAGGCTACCTGCCGCCCCCAAATGAGGCCTAACTGAATGATAAGGAGGGTGTAGAGGTTGATTTAATGTAGAACAATAGTGTATTGATGAAGTGTAGAGGTTGATTTAATGTAGAACAATAGTGTATTGATGAGGTGTAGAGGTTGATTTAATGTAGAACAATAGTGTAGTGATGAGGTGTAGAGGTTGATTTAATGTAGAACAATAGTGTATTGATGAGGTGTAGAGGTTGATTTAATGTAGAACAATAGTGTAGTGATGAGGTGTAGAGGTTGATTTAATGTAGAACAATAGTGTAGTGATGAGGTGTAGAGGTTGATTTAATGTAGAACAATAGTGTAGTGATGAGGTGTAGAGGTTGATTTAATGTAGAACAATAGTGTAGTGATGAGGTGTAGAGGTTGATTTAATGTAGAACAATAGTGTATTGATGAGGTGTAGAGGTTGATTTAATGTAGAACAATAGTGTATTGATGAGGTGTAGAGGTTGATTTAATGTAGAACAATAGTGTAGTGATGAGGTGTAGAGGTTGATTTAATGTAGAACAATAGTGTAGTGATGAGGTGTAGAGATTGATTTAATGTAGAACAATAGTGTATTGATGAGGTGTAGAGGTTGATTTAATGTAGAACAATAGTGTATTGATGAGGTTGTAGAGGTTGATTTAATGTAGAACAATAGTGTATTGATGAGGTGTAGAGGTTGATTTAATGTAGAACAATAGTGTATTGATGAGGTGTAGAGGTTGATTTAATGTAGAACAATAGTGTAGTGATGAGGTGTAGAGGTTGATTTAATGTAGAACAATAGTGTATTGATGAGGTGTAGAGGTTGATTTAATGTAGAACAATAGTGTATTGATGAGGTGTAGAGATTGATTTAATGTAGAACAATAGTGTATTGATGAGGTGTAGAGGTTGATTTAATGTAGAACAATAGTGTATTGATGAGGTGTAGAGGTTGATTTAATGTAGAACAATAGTGTATTGATGAGGTGTAGAGGTTGATTTAATGTAGAAAGACAACAGTGTGATGAGGTGTAGAGGTTGATTTAATGTAGAAAGACAACAGTGTGATGAGGTGTAGAGGTTGATTTAATGTAGAACAATAGTGTGTTGATGAGGTGTAGAGGTTGATTTAATGTAGAAAGACAACAGTGTATTGATGAGGTGTAGAGGTTGATTTAATGTAGAACAATAGTGTATTGATGAGGTGTAGAGGTTGATTTAATGTAGAACAATAGTGTATTGATGAGGTGTAGAGGTTGATTTAATGTAGAACAATAGTGTATTGATGAGGTGTAGAGGTTGATTTAATGTAGAACAATAGTGTAGTGATGAGGTGTAGAGGTTGATTTAATGTAGAACAATAGTGTAGTGATGAGGTGTAGAGGTTGATTTAATGTAGAACAATAGTGTATTGATGAGGTGTAGAGGTTGATTTAATGTAGAACAATAGTGTATTGATGAGGTGTAGAGGTTGATTTAATGTAGAACAATAGTGTATTGATGAGGTGTAGAGGTTGATTTAATGTAGAACAATAGTGTATTGATGAGGTGTAGAGGTTGATTTAATGTAGAACAATAGTGTAGTGATGAGGTGTAGAGGTTGATTTAATGTAGAACAATAGTGTATTGATGAGGTGTAGAGGTTGATTTAATGTAGAACAATAGTGTATTGATGAGGTGTAGAGTTGATTTAATGTAGAACAATAGTGTATTGATGAGGTGTAGAGATTGATTTAATGTAGAACAATAGTGTATTGATGAGGTGTAGAGGTTGATTTAATGTAGAACAATAGTGTATTGAGGTGTAGAGGTTGATTTAATGTAGAACAATAGTGTATTGATGAGGTGTAGAGGTTGATTTAATGTAGAAAGACAACAGTGTGATGAGGTGTAGAGGTTGATTTAATGTAGAAAGACAACAGTGTGATGAGGTGTAGAGGTTGATTTAATGTAGAACAATAGTGTGTTGATGAGGTGTAGAGGTTGATTTAATGTAGAAAGACAACAGTGTATTGATGAGGTGTAGAGGTTGATTTAATGTAGAACAATAGTGTATTGATGAGGTGTAGAGGTTGATTTAATGTAGAACAATAGTGTAGTGATGAGGTGTAGAGGTTGATTTAATGTAGAACAATAGTGTAGTGATGAGGTGTAGAGGTTGATTTAATGTAGAACAATAGTGTATTGATGAGGTGTAGAGGTTGATTTAATGTAGAACAATAGTGTATTGATGAGGTGTAGAGGTTGATTTAATGTAGAACAATAGTGTATTGATGAGGTGTAGAGGTTGATTTAATGTAGAACAATAGTGTATTGATGAGGTGTAGAGGTTGATTTAATGTAGAACAATAGTGTATTGATGAGGTGTAGAGGTTGATTTAATGTAGAACAATAGTGTATTGATGAGGTGTAGAGGTTGATTTAATGTAGAAAGACAATAGTGTATTGATGAGGTGTAGAGGTTGATTTAATGTAGAACAATAGTGTATTGATGAGGTGTAGAGGTGATTTAATGTAGAACAATAGTGTAGTGATGAGGTGTAGAGGTTGATTTAATGTAGAACAATAGTGTATTGATGAGGTGAAGAGGTTGATTTAATGTAGAAAGACAATAGTGTATTGATGAGGTGTAGAGGTTGATTTAATGTAGAACAATAGTGTATTGATGAGGTGTAGAGGTTGATTTAATGTAGAACAATAGTGTAGTGATGAGGTGTAGAGGTTGATTTAATGTAGAACAATAGTGTATTGATGAGGTGAAGAGGTTGATTTAATGTAGAAAGACAATAGTGTATTGATGAGGTGTAGAGGTTGATTTAATGTAGAACAATAGTGTATTGATGAGGTGTAGAGGTTGATTTAATGTAGAACAATAGTGTAGTGATGAGGTGTAGAGGTTGATTTAATGTAGAACAATAGTGTATTGATGAGGTGTAGAGGTTGATTTAATGTAGAACAATAGTGTAGTGATGAGGTGAAGAGGTTGATTTAATGTAGAACAATAGTGTAGTGATGAGGTGTAGAGGTTGATTTAATGTAGAACAATAGTGTAGTGATGAGGTGTAGAGGTTGATTTAATGTAGAACAATAGTGTATTGATGAGGTGAAGAGGTTGATTTAATGTAGAACAATAGTGTAGTGATGAGGTGTAGAGGTTGATTTAATGTAGAACAATAGTGTATTGATGAGGTGTAGAGGTTGATTTAATGTAGAACAATAGTGTATTGATGAGGTGTAGAGGTTGATTTAATGTAGAAAGACAACAGTGTAGTGATGAGTTTGTGTTATGCCTATTTATCAGCAGCAAATCATTTGACCACACCCCTTGTGGGTTAATAATATTCTCTTTTATGTTTTACTTTCCACAAATAAACTGTTGTGGGTCTGTTTTATTGACTGTAACTCTAACACTAATCACATGTATTGTAAGGAAATGAACATATGCTATGAGTTACAGTAGGCCTTTAGAGTAATGTATAACATGTCCTGGACTCTGTCCAAGTTGATGAGGGGGAAACAAACGATACCAGTCAACCTTCACAGCTGGCCCATCGACACTACTCCTAAACTATACCAAAACTAATTTCACACATGATAAGAGTTATCCTGATCAGCCGGCCCATCGACACTACTCCTAAACTGTACCAAAACTATCTAGTGTAGTATGTGCACCTTACTGGACTGTTTTTCATCGTTTGTTTTGTTTAAGTGTTATTTCTTTAATAAATCAAGAAGATGAGCACTTTACCCGCTGCGTTTTGGTCCCCGTTTTTCGAGGTATGTGACAAAATGAGCATCTATTTACCAAATCCTCCTTCAGAGTCACATGCAGGTAAAATACTTTTATTTCTATATAGTACTGTATCTGAAAGAGCAGATTCTGCAGGTTAAACATTGTGATTTCTATACTGTATCTGAAAGAGCAGATTCTGCAGGTTAAACATTGTGATTTCTATATAATACTGTATCTGAAAGAGCAGATTCTGCAGGTTAAACATTGTGATTTCTATATAGTACTGTATCTGAAAGAGCATATTCAGCAGGTTAAACATTGTGATTTCTATATAATACTGTATCTGAAAGAGCAGATTCTGCAGGTAAAACATTTTGATTTCTATATAGTACTGTATCTGAAAGAGCAGATTCTGCAGGTAAAACATTGTGATTTCTATATAGTACTGTATCTGAAAGAGCAGATTCTGCAGGTTAAACATTGTGATTTCTATATAGTACTGTATCTGAAAGAGCATATTCAGCAGGTTAAACATTGTGATTTCTATATAATACTGTATCTGAAAGAGCAGATTCTGCAGGTAAAACATTTTGATTTCTATATAGTACTGTATCTGAAAGAGCAGATTCTGCAGGTAAAAAATTGTGTTTCTATATAGTACTGTATCTGAAAGAGCATATTCTGCAGGTTAAACATTGTGATTTCTATATAGTACTGTATCTGAAAGAGCATATTCAGCAGGTAAAACATTGTGTTTCTATATAGTACTGTATCTGAAAGAGCAGATTCTGCAGGTAAAACATTGTGATTTCTATATAATACTGTATCTGAAAGAGCAGATTCTGCAGGTTAAACATTGTGATTTCTATATAGTACTGTATCTGAAAGAGCATATTCTGCAGGTTAAACATTGTGATTTCTATATAATACTGTATCTGAAAGAGCATATTCAGCAGGTAAAACATTGTGATTTCTATATAATACTGTATCTGAAAGAGCAGATTCAGCAGGTAAAACATTGTGATTTCTATATAGTACTGTATCTGAAAGAGCAGATTCTGCAGGTTAAACATTGTGTTTCTATATAGTACTGTATCTGAAAGAGCAGATTCTGCAGGTTAAACATTGTGATTTCTATATAGTACTGTATCTGAAAGAGCATATTCAGCAGGTAAAACATTGTGTTTCTATATAGTACTGTATCTGAAAGAGCAGATTCTGCAGGTTAAACATTGTGATTTCTATATAGTACTGTATCTGAAAGAGCAGATTCTGCAGGTAAAACATTGTGATTTCTATATAGTACTGTATCTGAAAGAGCAGATTCTGCAGGTAAAACATTGTGATTTCTATATAGTACTGTATCTGAAAGAGCAGATTCTGCAGTTTCTATGACACTTACCTTTATCAAATAACTCTCAACATTCAAGAGGTGCAGCTTTATTTCCAAAGTTCAATTTTTCTTCAACAATATCCGTGTTGTCCATGTATTTATCACATGACCAATCCAGCAGCAGCATTGATCTGGCAACTAAGCAAAAACTATTAACATAATCAAATTAAAATCTGCTATTCTGTCGTCAGTGGATGAACGGCCAATAGAAACCAGATAGAAACTGATCGTGGTGCATGTGACTTCAGGTCTGGTTAGCCGCAGATGTCGAAACCAACTTGCTCAATGTTTTTCCATGTCTGGGGAAAGATGAAACCAGGCCAGCGAGTGAGTGACTGTCTGAGACTGTCTGAGACTGTGGTTTTGAGTCATGTGGAGCCTTACATGGGCAAAAGGCAGAAATGTGACTGTGGAAAGCTTCTTCACATCAGTTTCCCTGTCAGACAAGTCGATTGCAAAGAACACCAGCCTGCTAGGAATAGTGAACAAACAAAGGGGGCGCTGCCCTCCTCTGCACAAAACAAAATATCTGCTGAGAGAGGTAAAGCAACACTCACAGTGTGATGGAGAGTGGTAAAGCAACACTCACAGTGTGATGGAGAGTGGTAAAGCAACACTCACAGTGTGATGGAGAGTGGTAAAGCAACACCCACAGTGTGATGGAGAGTGGTAAAGCAACACTCACAGTGTGATGGAGAGTGGTAAAGCAACACTCACAGTGTGATGGAGAGTGGTAAAGCAACACTCACAGTGTGATGGAGAGTGGTAAAGCAACACTCACAGTGTGATGGAGAGTGGTAAAGCAACAATCACAGTGTGATGGAGAGAGGTAAAGCAACACTCACGGTGTGATGGAGAGTGGTAAAGCAACAATCACGGTGTGATGGAGAGAGGTAAAGCAACACTCACAGTGTGATGGAGAGTGGTAAAGCAACACTCACAGTGTGATGGAGAGTGGTAAAGCAACACTCACAGTGTGATGGAGAGAGGTAAAGCAACACTCACAGTGTGTAGAGAGTGGTAAAGCAACACTCACAGTGTGTAGAGAGTGGTAAAGCAACACTCACAGTGTGATGGAGAGTTGTAAAGTAACACTCACAGTGTGATGGAGAGTGGTAAAGCAACACTCACAGTGTGATGGAGAGTGGTAAAGCAACACTCACAGTGTGATGGAGAGAGGTAAAGCAACACTCACAGTGTGATGGAGAGTGGTAAAGCAACACTCACGGTGTGATGGAGAGTGGTAAAGCAACACTCACAGTGTGATGGAGAGTGGTAAAGCAACACTCACAGTGTGATGGAGAGTGGTAAAGCAACACTCACAGTGTGTAGAGAGAGGTAAAGCAACACTCACAGTGTGATGGAGAGTGGTAAAGCAACACTCACAGTGTGTAGAGAGAGGTAAAGCAACACTCACAGTGTGATGGAGAGAGGTAAAGCAACACTCACAGTGTGATGGAGAGAGGTAAAGCAACACTCACAGTGTGATGGAGAGTGGTAAAGCAACACTCACAGTGTGATGGAGAGTGGTAAAGCAACACTCACAGTTTGATGGAGAGAGGTAAAGCAACACTCACAGTGTGATGTAGAGTGGTAAAGCAACACTCACAGTGTGTAGAGAGTGGTAAAGCAACACTCACAGTGTGATGGAGAGTGGTAAAGCAACGCTCACAGTGTGATGGAGAGTGGTAAAGCAACACTCACAGTGTGATGGAGAGTGGTAAAGCAACACTCACAGTGTGATGGAGAGTGGTAAAGCAACACTCACGGTGTGATGGAGAGAGGTAAAGCAACACTCACAGTGTGATGGAGAGAGGTAAAGCAACACTCACAGTGTGTTGGAGAGAGGTAAAGCAACACTCACAGTGTGATGTAGAGTGGTAAAGCAACACTCACAGTGTGATGGAGAGTGGTAAAGCAACACTCACAGTGTGTAGAGAGTGGTAAAGCAACACTCACGGTGTGATGGAGAGTGGTAAAGCAACACTCACAGTGTGATGGAGAGAGGTAAAGCAACACTCACAGTGTGATGGAGAGTGGTAAAGCAACACTCACAGTGTGATGGAGAGTGGTAAAGCAACACTCACAGTGTGTAGAGAGTGGTAAAGCAACACTCACGGTGTGATGGAGAGTGGTAAAGCAACACTCACAGTGTGATGGAGAGAGGTAAAGCAACACTCACAGTGTGTAGAGAGTGGTAAAGCAACACTCACAGTGTGATGGACAGTGGTAAAGCAACACTCACAGTGTGATGGAGAGAGGTAAAGCAACACTCACAGTGTGATGGAGAGTGGTAAAGCAACACTCACAGTGTGATGGAGAGTGGTAAAGCAACACTCACAGTGTGTAGAGAGTGGTAAAGCAACACTCACAGTGTGATGGAGAGTGGTAAAGCAACACTCACAGTGTGATGGAGAGTGGTAAAGCAACACTCACAGTGTGATGGAGAGTGGTAAAGCAACAATCACAGTGTGATGGAGAGAGGTAAAGCAACACTCACGGTGTGATGGAGAGTGGTAAAGCAACAATCACGGTGTGATGGAGAGAGGTAAAGCAACACTCACAGTGTGATGGAGAGTGGTAAAGCAACACTCACAGTGTGATGGAGAGAGGTAAAGCAACACTCACAGTGTGATGGAGGGTGGTAAAGCAACACTCACAGTGTGATGGAGAGAGGTAAAGCAACACTCACGGTGTGATGGAGAGAGGTAAAGCAACACTCACAGTGTGATGGAGGGTGGTAAAGCAACACTCACAGTGTGATGGAGAGAGGTAAAGCAACAATCACGGTGTGATGGAGAGAGGTAAAGCAACACTCACAGTGTGATGGAGGGTGGTAAAGCAACACTCACAGTGTGATGGAGAGAGGTAAAGCAACACTCACAGTGTGTAGAGAGAGGTAAAGCAACACTCACAGTGTGATGGAGAGTGGTAAAGCAACACTCACAGTGTGATGGAGAGGGGTAAAGCAACACTCACAGTGTGATGGAGAGAGGTAAAGCAACACTCACGGTGTGATGGAGAGAGGTAAAGCAACACTCACAGTGTGTAGAGAGTGGTAAAGCAACACTCACAGTGTGTAGAGAGTGGTAAAGCAACACTCACAGTGTGATGGAGAGTGGTAAAGCAACACTCACGGTGTGATAGAGAGAGGTAAAGCAACACTCACAGTGTGATGGAGAGTGGTAAAGCAACACTCACGGTGTACAGATGTAAAATAAATAAATGTTTGCATCCTCAGCACCACTGGATCTGGCATGTGAGCTTCATGAGAACCACATGAATGCCAAGAAAGAAACTACATCCGCCAAGCAGGCAGCAAGTCCTGCTCTCCCTCTTCCCTAAACACCACAGCTCCAAGCAGGCAGCAGGTCCTGGTCTCCCTCTTCCCCAAGCACCACAGCTCCAAGCAGGCAGCAGGTCCTGATCTCTCTCTCTTCCCCAAGCACCACAGCTCCAAGCAGGCAGCAGGTCCTGCTCTCTCTCTTCCCCAAGCACCACAGCTCCAAGCAGGAAGCAGGTCCTGCTCTCTCTCTTCCCCAAGCACCACAGCTCCAAGCAGGAAGCAGGTCCTGCTCTCCCTCTTTCCCAAGCACCACAGCTCCAAGCAGGAAGCAGGTCCTGCTCTCCCTCTTCCCCAAGCACCACAGCTCCAAGCAGGAAGCAGGTCCTGCTCTCCCTCTTTCCCAAGCACCACAGCTCCAAGCAGGAAGCAGGTCCTGCTCTCCCTCTTTCCCAAGCAACACAGCTTCCACTTGGGAAAAATAAGACATAATGTCCAGTTGGCAGGTGCACAGGAAACAAGGCCCATGAAAACTGTTTGCAGTTCAACTGATTTGTTTGTGGGGCTTGCTCACACAAATCCCCGAAGCTGACTGTGGACCCAAAACGTAAAGAGAAGACGTGATTGGTTAATGTGTAAAGGTACAATACAGTGTCTGATTCAATCAACAAGTTACTGTTTTTATTTCTTGTCATGAATATATTTACACAAATATTTCTTTATGCAATTCATCCTTTACAATTGTTCACTGGTGCTTTTGTTCAGGAATACAGCAAATAAATTCACCTGCGCACCTGACTGGTTTTTGTCACGACTTCCGCCGAAGTCGGTCCCTCTCCTTGTTCGATCGGCGTCCGGCGGTCGACGTCACCGGCCTTCTAGCCATCGCCGATCCACTTTTCATTTTCCATTTGTTTTGACCTTGTCTTACACACCTGGTTTCATTCCCCCAATTATTCATTCATTATTTAACCCTCTGTTCCCCCATGTTTGTTTGTGAATGATTGTTTGTTTGTAATACGGTCCGTTATTGTGGGCTCGAATTATTGTGTTGTATTTGTGAATATTTGAGTAAATTACGTTTATTACTCATATCTGCTGTCCTGCGCCTGACTCTTCAACACCAGCTAAACACAGGCAATATTACAGTTATAGTATTATTATTATTATTATTATCTGTTAGTTTCTGTTAGAAGCTGTAACTGGACTTTATTAATGACTATAACTCTATTACTAATCACCTGGCTGGTTATAGTATTATTATTATTATCTGTTAGTTTCTGTTAGAAGCTGTAACTGGACTTTATTAATGACTATAACTCTATTACTAATCACCTGGCTGGTTATAGTATTATTATTATTATCTGTTAGTTTCTGTTAGAAGCTGTAACTGGACTTTATTAATGACTATAACTCTATTACTAATCACCTGGCTGGTTATAGTATTATTATTATTATTATTATCTGTTAGTTTCTGTTAGAAGCTGTAACTGGACTTTATTAATGACTATAACTCTATTAATAATCACCTGGCTGGTTATAGTATTATTATTATTATTATTATTATTATCTGTTAGTTTCTGTTAGAAGCTGTAACTAGACTTTATTAATGACTATAACTCTATTACTAATCACCTGGCTGGTTAAAGTATTATTATTATTATTATCTGTTAGTTTCTGTTAGAAGCTGTAACTGGACTTTATTAATGACTATAACTCTATTACTAATCACCTGGCTGGTTATAGTATTATTATTATTATCTGTTCGTTTCTGTTAGAAGCTGTAACTGGACTTTATTAATGACTATAACTCTATTACTAATCACCTGGCTGGTTATAGTATTATTATTATTATTATTATCTGTTAGTTTCTGTTAGAAGCTGTAACTGGACTTTATTAATGACTATAACTCTATTACTAATCACCTGGCTGGTTATAGTATTATTATTATTATCTGTTAGTTTCTGTTAGAAGCTGTAACTGGACTTTATTAATGACTATAACTCTATTACTAATCAACTGGCTGGTTATAGTATTATTATTATTATTATCTGTTAGTTTCTGTTAGAAGCTGTAACTGGACTTTATTAAGGACTATAACTCTATTACTAATCACCTGGCTGGTTATAGTATTATTATTATTATTATTATCTGTTAGTTTCTGTTAGAAGCTGTAACTGGACTTTATTAATGACTATAACTCTATTACTAATCACCTGGCTGGTTATAGTATTATTATTATTATTATTATTATCTGTTAGTTTCTGTTAGAAGCTGTAACTGGACTTTATTAATGACTATAACTCTATTACTAATCACCTGGCTGGTTATAGTATTATTATTATTATCTGTTAGTTTCTGTTAGAAGCTGTAACTGGACTTTATTAATGACTATAACTCTATTACTAATCACCTGGCTGGTTATAGTATTATTATTATTATTATTATCTGTTAGTTTCTGTTAGAAGCTGTAACTGGACTTTATTAATGACTATAACTCTATTACTAATCACCTGGCTGGTTATAGTATTATTATTATTATTATTATCTGTTAGTTTCTGTTAGAAGCTGTAACTGGACTTTATTAATGACTATAACTCTATTACTAATCACCTGGCTGGTTATAGTATTATTATTATTATTATCTGTTAGTTTCTGTTAGAAGCTGTAACTGGACTTTATTAATGACTATAACTCTATTACTAATCACCTGGCTGGTTATAGTATTAGTATTATTATTATTATCTGTTAGTTTCTGTTAGAAGCTGTAACTAGACTTTATTAATGACTATAACTCTATTACTAATCACCTGGCTGGTTATAGTATTATTATTATTATTATTATCTGTTAGTTTCTGTTAGAAGCTGTAACTGGACTTTATTAATGACTATAACTCTATTACTAATCACCTGGCTGGTTATAGTATTATTATTATTATTATTATCTGTTAGTTTCTGTTAGAAGCTGTAACTGGACTTTATTAATGACTATAACTCTATTACTAATCACCTGGCTGGTTATAGTATTATTATTATTATCTGTTAGTTTCTGTTAGAAGCTGTAACTAGACTTTATTAATGACTATAACTCTATTACTAATCACCTGGCTGGTTATAGTATTATTATTATTATTATTATCTGTTAATTTCTGTTAGAAGCTGTAACTGGACTTTATTAATGACTATAACTCTATTACTAATCACCAAGCTGGTTATAGTATTATTATTATTATCTGTTAGTTTCTGTTAGAAGCTGTAACTGGACTTTATTAATGACTATAACTCTATTACTAATCACCTGGCTGGTTATAGTATTATTATTATTATCTGTTAGTTTCTGTTAGAAGCTGTAACTAGACTTTATTAATGACTATAACTCTATTACTAATCACCTGGCTGGTTATAGTATTATTATTATTATCTGTTCGTTTCTGTTAGAAGCTGTAACTGGACTTTATTAATGACTATAACTCTATTACTAATCACCTGGCTGGTTATAGTATTATTATTATTATCTGTTAGTTTCTGTTAGAAGCTGTAACTGGACTTTATTAATGACTATAACTCTATTACTAATCACCTGGCTGGTTATAGTATTATTATTATTATTATCTGTTAGTTTCTGTTAGAAGCTGTAACTGGACTTTATTAATGACTATAACTCTATTACTAATCACCTGGCTGGTTATAGTATTATTATTATTATCTGTTAGTTACTGTTAGAAGCTGTAACTGGACTTTATTAATGACTATAACTCTATTACTAATCACCTGGCTGGTTATAGTATTAGTATTATTATTATTATCTGTTAGTTTCTGTTAGAAGCTGTAACTGGACTTTATTAATGACTATAACTCTATTACTAATCACCTGGCTGGTTATAGTATTATTATTATTATTATTATCTGTTAGTTTATGTTAGAAGCTGTAACTGGACTTTATTAATGACTATAACTCTATTACTAATCACCTGGCTGGTTATAGTATTATTATTATTATTATTATTATCTGTTAGTTTCTGTTAGAAGCTGTAACTGGACTTTATTAATGACTATAACTCTATTACTAATCACCTGGCTGGTTATAGTATTATTATTATTATTATCTGTTAGTTTCTGTTAGAAGCTGTAACTGGACTTTATTAATGACTATAACTCTATTACTAATCACCTGGCTGGTTATAGTATTAGTATTATTATTATTATCTGTTAGTTTCTGTTAGAAGCTGTAACTAGACTTTATTAATGACTATAACTCTATTACTAATCACCTGGCTGGTTATAGTATTATTATTATTATTATTATCTGTTAGTTTCTGTTAGAAGCTGTAACTGGACTTTATTAATGACTATAACTCTATTACTAATCACCTGGCTGGTTATAGTATTATTATTATTATTATTATCTGTTAGTTTCTGTTAGAAGCTGTAACTGGACTTTATTAATGACTATAACTCTATTACTAATCACCTGGCTGGTTATAGTATTATTATTATTATCTGTTAGTTTCTGTTAGAAGCTGTAACTAGACTTTATTAATGACTATAACTCTATTACTAATCACCTGGCTGGTTATAGTATTATTATTATTATTATTATCTGTTAATTTCTGTTAGAAGCTGTAACTGGACTTTATTAATGACTATAACTCTATTACTAATCACCAAGCTGGTTATAGTATTATTATTATTATCTGTTAGTTTCTGTTAGAAGCTGTAACTGGACTTTATTAATGACTATAACTCTATTACTAATCACCTGGCTGGTTATAGTATTATTATTATTATCTGTTAGTTTCTGTTAGAAGCTGTAACTAGACTTTATTAATGACTATAACTCTATTACTAATCACCTGGCTGGTTATAGTATTATTATTATTATCTGTTCGTTTCTGTTAGAAGCTGTAACTGGACTTTATTAATGACTATAACTCTATTACTAATCACCTGGCTGGTTATAGTATTATTATTATTATCTGTTAGTTTCTGTTAGAAGCTGTAACTGGACTTTATTAATGACTATAACTCTATTACTAATCACCTGGCTGGTTATAGTATTATTATTATTATTATCTGTTAGTTTCTGTTAGAAGCTGTAACTGGACTTTATTAATGACTATAACTCTATTACTAATCACCTGGCTGGTTATAGTATTATTATTATTATCTGTTAGTTACTGTTAGAAGCTGTAACTGGACTTTATTAATGACTATAACTCTATTACTAATCACCTGGCTGGTTATAGTATTAGTATTATTATTATTATCTGTTAGTTTCTGTTAGAAGCTGTAACTGGACTTTATTAATGACTATAACTCTATTACTAATCACCTGGCTGGTTATAGTATTATTATTATTATTATCTGTTAGTTTATGTTAGAAGCTGTAACTGGACTTTATTAATGACTATAACTCTATTACTAATCACCTGGCTGGTTATAGTATTATTATTATTATTATTATCTGTTAGTTTCTGTTAGAAGCTGTAACTAGACTTTATTAATGACTATAACTCTATTACTAATCACCTGGCTGGTTATAGTATTATTATTATTATTATCTGTTAGTTTCTGTTAGAAGCTGTAACTGGACTTTATTAATGACTATAACTCTATTACTAATCACCTGGCTGGTTATAGTATTATTATTATTATCTGTTAGTTTCTGTTAGAAGCTGTAACTGGACTTTATTAATGACTATAACTCTATTACTAATCACCTGGCTGGTTATAGTATTATTATTATTATTATCTGTTAGTTTCTGTTAGAAGCTGTAACTGGACTTTATTAATGACTATAACTCTATTACTAATCACCTGGCTGGTTATAGTATTATTATTATTATTATTATTATCTGTTAGTTTCTGTTAGAAGCTGTAACTGGACTTTATTAATGACTATAACTCTATTACTAATCACCTGGCTGGTTATAGTATTATTATTATTATTATCTGTTAGTTTCTGTTAGAAGCTGTAACTAGACTTTATTAATGACTATAACTCTATTACTAATCACCTGGCTGGTTATAGTATTATTATTATTATTATCTGTTAGTTTCTGTTAGAAGCTGTAACTAGACTTTATTAATGACTATAACTCTATTACTAATCACCTGGCTGGTTATAGTATTATTATTATTATCTGTTAGTTTCTGTTAGAAGCTGTAACTGGACTTTATTAATGATTATAACTCTATTACTAATCACCTGGCTGGTTATAGTATTATTATTATTATTATTATTATTATCTGTTAGTTTCTGTTAGAAGCTGTAACTGGACTTTATTAAGGACTATAACTCTATTACTAATCACCTGGCTGGTTATAGTATTATTATTATTATTATTATCTGTTAGTTTCTGTTAGAAGCTGTAACTGGACTTTATTAATGACTATAACTCTATTACTAATCACCTGGCTTGTTATGGTATTATTATTATTATTATCTGTTAGTTTCTGTTAGAAGCTGTAACTGGACTTTATTAATGACTATAACTCTATTACTAATCACCTGGCTGGTTATAGTATTATTATTATTATTATTATCTGTTAGTTTCTGTTAGAAGCTGTAACTGGACTTTATTAATGACTATAACTCTATTACTAATCACCTGGCTGGTTATAGTATTATTATTATTATTATTATCTGTTAGTTTCTGTTAGAAGCTGTAACTGGACTTTATTAATGACTATAACTCTATTACTAATCACCTGGCTGGTTATAGTATTATTATTATTATTATTATCTGTTAGTTTCTGTTAGAAGCTGTAACTGGACTTTATTAATGACTATAACTCTATTACTAATCACCTGGCTGGTTATAGTATAGTATTATTATTATTATCTGTTAGTTTCTGTTAGAAGCTTTAACTAGACTTTATTAATGACTATAACTCTATTACTAATCACCTGGCTGGTTATAGTATTATTATTATTATTATTATCTGTTAGTTTCTGTTAGAAGCTGTAACTGGACTTTATTAATGACTATAACTCTATTACTAATCACCTGGCTGGTTATAGTATTATTATTATTATCTGTTAGTTTCTGTTAGAAGCTGTAACTGGACTTTATTAATGACTATAACTCTATTACTAATCACCTGGCTGGTTATAGTATTATTATTATTATCTGTTAGTTTCTGTTAGAAGCTGTAACTGGACTTTATTAATGACTATAACTCTATTACTAATCACCTGGCTGGTTATAGTATTATTATTATTATTATCTGTTAGTTTCTGTTAGAAGCTGTAACTGGACTTTATTAATGACTATAACTCTGTTACTAATCACCTGGCTGGTTAAAGTATTATTATTATTATTATCTGTTAGTTTCTGTTAGAAGCTGTAACTGGACTTTATTAATGACTATAACTCTATTACTAATCACCTGGCTGGTTATAGTATTATTATTATTATCTGTTAGTTTCTGTTAGAAGCTGTAACTGGACTTTATTAATGACTATAACTCTATTACTAATCACCTGGCTGGTTATAGTATTATTATTATTATTATTATCTGTTAGTTTCTGTTAGAAGCTGTAACTGGACTTTATTAATGACTATAACTCTATTACTAATCACCTGGCTGGTTATAGTAATAGTATTATTATTATTATCTGTTAGTTTCTGTTAGAAGCTGTAACTAGACTTTATTAATGACTATAACTCTATTACTAATCACCTGGCTGGTTATAGTATTATTATTATTATTATTATCTGTTAGTTTCTGTTAGAAGCTGTAACTGGACTTTATTAATGACTATAACTCTATTACTAATCACCTGGCTGGTTATAGTATTATTATTATTATCTGTTAGTTTCTGTTAGAAGCTGTAACTAGACTTTATTAATGACTATAACTCTATTACTAATCACCTGGCTGGTTATAGTATTATTATTATTATCTGTTAGTTTCTGTTAGAAGCTGTAACTGGACTTTATTAATGACTATAACTCTATTACTAATCACCTGGCTGGTTATAGTATTATTATTATTATTATCTGTTAGTTTCTGTTAGAAGCTGTAACTGGACTTTATTAATGACTATAACTCTGTTACTAATCACCTGGCTGGTTAAAGTATTATTATTATTATTATCTGTTAGTTTCTGTTAGAAGCTGTAACTGGACTTTATTAATGACTATAACTCTATTACTAATCACCTGGCTGGTTATAGTATTATTATTATTATTATCTGTTAGTTTCTGTTAGAAGCTGTAACTGGACTTTATTAATGACTATAACTCTATTACTAATCACCTGGCTGGTTATAGTATTATTATATTATTATCTGTTAGTTTCTGTTAGAAGCTGTAACTAGACTTTATTAATGACTATAACTCTATTACTAATCACCTGGCTGGTTATAGTATTATTATTATTATCTGTTAGTTTCTGTTAGAAGCTGTAACTGGACTTTATTAATGACTATAACTCTATTACTAATCACCTGGCTGGTTATAGTATTATTATTATTATCTGTTAGTTTCTGTTAGAAGCTGTAACTGGACTTTATTAATGACTATAACTCTATTACTAATCACCTGGCTGGTTATAGTATTATTATTATTATTATCTGTTAGTTTCTGTTAGAAGCTGTAACTGGACTTTATTAATGACTATAACTCTATTACTAATCACCTGGCTGGTTATAGTATTATTATTATTATTATCTGTTAGTTTCTGTTAGAAGCTGTAACTGGACTTTATTAATGACTATAACTCTATTACTAATCACCTGGCTGGTTATAGTATTAGTATTATTATTATTATCTGTTAGTTTCTGTTAGAAGCTGTAAATAGACTTTATTAATGACTATAACTCTATTACTAATCACCTGGCTGGTTATAGTATTATTATTATTATTATTATCTGTTAGTTTCTGTTAGAAGCTGTATCTGGACTTTATTAATGACTATAACTCTATTACTAATCACCTGGCTGGTTATAGTATTATTATTATTATTATTATCTGTTAGTTTCTGTTAGAAGCTGTAACTTGACTTTATTAATGAATATAACTCTATTACTAATCACCTGGCTGGTTATAGTATTATTATTATTATTATTATCTGTTAGTTTCTGTTAGAAGCTGTAACTGGACTTTATTAATGACTATAACTCTATTACTAATCACCTGGCTGGTTATAGTATTATTATTATTATTATTATCTGTTAGTTTCTGTTAGAAGCTGTAACTGGACTTTATTAATGACTATAACTCTATTACTAATCACCTGGCTGGTTATAGTATTATTATTATTATTATTATCTGTTAGTTTCTGTTAGAAGCTGTAACTGGACTTTATTAATGACTATAACTCTATTACTAATCACCTGGCTGGTTATAGTATTATTATTATTATCTGTTAGTTTCTGTTAGAAGCTGTAACTAGACTTTATTAATGACTATAACTCTATTACTAATCACCTGGCTGGTTATAGTATTATTATTATTATCTGTTAGTTTCTGTTAGAAGCTGTAACTAGACTTTATTAATGACTATAACTCTATTACTAATCACCTGGCTGGTTATAGTATTATTATTATTATCTGTTAGTTTCTGTTAGAAGCTGTAACTGGACTTTATTAATGACTATAACTCTATTACTAATCACCTGGCTGGTTATAGTATTATTATTATTATTATCTGTTAGTTTCTGTTAGAAGCTGTAACTGGACTTTATTAATGACTATAACTCTATTACTAATCACCTGGCTGGTTATAGTATTATTATTATTATTATCTGTTAGTTTCTGTTAGAAGCTGTAACTGGACTTTATTAATGACTATAACTCTATTACTAATCACCTGGCTGGTTATAGTATTATTATTATTATTATCTGTTAGTTTCTGTTAGAAGCTGTAACTGGACTTTATTAATGACTATAACTCTATTACTAATCACCTGGCTGGTTATAGTATTATTATTATTATTATTATCTGTTAGTTTCTGTTAGAAGCTGTAACTGGACTTTATTAATGACTATAACTATATTACTAATTACCTGGCTGGTTATAGTATTATTATTATTATTATTATTATCTGTTAGTTTCTGTTAGAAGCTGTAACTGGACTTTATTAATGACTATAACTCTATTACTAATCACCTGGCTGGTTATAGTATTATTATTATTATTATCTGTTAGTTTCTGTTAGAAGCTGTAACTGGACTTTATTAATGACTATAACTCTATTACTAATCACCTGGCTGGTTATAGTATTATTATTATTATTATCTGTTAGTTTCTGTTAGAAGCTGTAACTGGACTTTATTAATGACTATAACTCTATTACTAATCACCTGGCTGGTTATAGTATTATTATTATTATTATTATCTGTTAGTTTCTGTTAGAAGCTGTAACTGGACTTTATTAATGACTATAACTCTATTACTAATCACCTGGCTGGTTATAGTATTATTAATATTATTATCTGTTAGTTTCTGTTAGAAGCTGTAACTGGACTTTATTAATGACTATAACTCTATTACTAATCACCTGGCTGGTTATAGTATTATTATTATTATCTGTTAGTTTCTGTTAGAAGCTGTAACTGGACTTTATTAATGACTATAACTCTATTACTAATCACCTGGCTGGTTATAGTATTATTATTATTATCTGTTAGTTTCTGTTAGAAGCTGTAACTGGACTTTATTAATGACTATAACTCTATTACTAATCACCTGGCTGGTTATAGTATTATTATTATTATTATTATCTGTTAGTTTCTGTTAGAAGCTGTAACTGGACTTTATTAATGACTATAACTCTATTACTAATCACCTGGCTGGTTATAGTATTATTATTATTATCTGTTAGTTTCTGTTAGAAGCTGTAACTGGACTTTATTAATGACTATAACTCTATTACTAATCACCTGGCTGGTTATAGTATTATTATTATTATCTGTTAGTTTCTGTTAGAAGCTGTAACTAGACTTTATTAATGACTATAACTCTATTACTAATCACCAAGCTGGTTATAGTATTATTATTATTATCTGTTAGTTTCTGTTAGAAGCTGTAACTGGACTTTATTAATGACTATAACTCTATTACTAATCACCTGGCTGGTTATAGTATTATTATTATTATCTGTTAGTTTCTGTTAGAAGCTGTAACTAGACTTTATTAATGACTATAACTCTATTACTAATCACCTGGCTGGTTATAGTATTATTATTATTATCTGTTCGTTTCTGTTAGAAGCTGTAACTGGACTTTATTAATGACTATAACTCTATTACTAATCACCTGGCTGGTTATAGTATTATTATTATTATCTGTTAGTTTCTGTTAGAAGCTGTAACTGGACTTTATTAATGACTATAACTCTATTACTAATCACCTGGCTGGTTATAGTATTATTATTATTATTATCTGTTAGTTTCTGTTAGAAGCTGTAAGTGGACTTTATTAATGACTATAACTCTATTACTAATCACCTGGCTGGTTATAGTATTATTATTATTATCTGTTAGTTACTGTTAGAAGCTGTAACTGGACTTTATTAATGACTATAACTCTATTACTAATCACCTGGCTGGTTATAGTATTAGTATTATTATTATTATCTGTTAGTTTCTGTTAGAAGCTGTAACTGGACTTTATTAATGACTATAACTCTATTACTAATCACCTGGCTGGTTATAGTATTATTATTATTTTATCTGTTAGTTTATGTTAGAAGCTGTAACTGGACTTTATTAATGACTATAACTCTATTACTAATCACCTGGCTGGTTATAGTATTATTATTATTATTATTATCTGTTAGTTTCTGTTAGAAGCTGTAACTAGACTTTATTAATGACTATAACTCTATTACTAATCACCTGGATGGTTATAGTATTATTATTATTATTATCTGTTAGTTTCTGTTAGAAGCTGTAACTGGACTTTATTAATGACTATAACTCTATTACTAATCACCTGGCTGGTTATAGTATTATTATTATTATCTGTTAGTTTCTGTTAGAAGCTGTAACTGGACTTTATTAATGACTATAACTCTATTACTAATCACCTGGCTGGTTATAGTATTATTATTATTATTATCTGTTAGTTTCTGTTAGAAGCTGTAACTGGACTTTATTAATGACTATAACTCTATTACTAATCACCTGGCTGGTTATAGTATTATTATTATTATTATTATTATCTGTTAGTTTCTGTTAGAAGCTGTAACTGGACTTTATTAATGACTATAACTCTATTACTAATCACCTGGCTGGTTATAGTATTATTATTATTATCTGTTAGTTTCTGTTAGAAGCTGTAACTGGACTTTATTAATGATTATAACTCTATTACTAATCACCTGGCTGGTTATAGTATTATTATTATTATTATTATTATTATCTGTTAGTTTCTGTTAGAAGCTGTAACTAGACTTTATTAATGACTATAACTCTATTACTAATCACCTGGCTGGTTATAGTATTATTATTATTATCTGTTAGTTTCTGTTAGAAGCTGTAACTGGACTTTATTAATGATTATAACTCTATTACTAATCACCTGGCTGGTTATAGTATTATTATTATTATCTGTTATTATTATCTGTTAGTTTCTGTTAGAAGCTGTAACTGGACTTTATTAAGGTCTATAACTCTATTACTAATCACCTGGCTGGTTATAGTATTATTATTATTATTATTATCTGTTAGTTTCTGTTAGAAGCTGTAACTGGACTTTATTAATGACTATAACTCTATTACTAATCACCTGGCTGGTTATGGTATTATTATTATTATTATCTGTTAGTTTCTGTTAGAAGCTGTAACTGGACTTTATTAATGACTATAACTCTATTACTAATCACCTGGCTGGTTATAGTATTATTATTATTATTATTATCTGTTAGTTTCTGTTAGAAGCTGTAACTGGACTTTATTAATGACTATAACTCTATTACTAATCACCTGGCTGGTTATAGTATTATTATTATTATTATTATCTGTTAGTTTCTGTTAGAAGCTGTAACTGGACTTTATTAATGACTATAACTCTATTACTAATCACCTGGCTGGTTATAGTATTATTATTATTATTATTATCTGTTAGTTTCTGTTAGAAGCTGTAACTGGACTTTATTAATGACTATAACTCTATTACTAATCACCTGGCTGGTTATAGTAATAGTATTATTATTATTATCTGTTAGTTTCTGTTAGAAGCTTTAACTAGACTTTATTAATGACTATAACTCTATTACTAATCACCTGGCTGGTTATAGTATTATTATTATTATTATTATCTGTTAGTTTCTGTTAGAAGCTGTAACTGGACTTTATTAATGACTATAACTCTATTACTAATCACCTGGCTGGTTATAGTATTATTATTATTATCTGTTAGTTTCTGTTAGAAGCTGTAACTAGACTTTATTAATGACTATAACTCTATTACTAATCACCTGGCTGGTTATAGTATTATTATTATTATCTGTTAGTTTCTGTTAGAAGCTGTAACTGGACTTTATTAATGACTATAACTCTATTACTAATCACCTGGCTGGTTATAGTATTATTATTATTATTATCTGTTAGTTTCTGTTAGAAGCTGTAACTGGACTTTATTAATGACTATAACTCTATTACTAATCACCTGGCTGGTTAAAGTATTATTATTATTATTATCTGTTAGTTTCTGTTAGAAGCTGTAACTGGACTTTATTAATGACTATAACTCTATTACTAATCACCTGGCTGGTTATAGTATTATTATTATTATTATCTGTTAGTTTCTGTTAGAAGCTGTAACTGGACTTTATTAATGACTATAACTCTATTACTAATCACCTGGCTGGTTATAGTATTATTATTATTATTATTATTATCTGTTAGTTTCAATTAGAAGCTGTAACTGGACTTTATTAATGACTATAACTCTATTACTAATCACCTGGCTGGTTATAGTATTATTATTATTATTATTATTATCTGTTAGTTTCTGTTAGAAGCTGTAACTGGACTTTATTAATGACTATAACTCTATTACTAATCACCTGGCTGGTTATAGTATTATTATTATTATTATCTGTTAGTTTCTGTTAGAAGCTGTAACTGGACTTTATTAATGACTATAACTCTATTACTAATCACCTGGCTGGTTATAGTATTATTATTATTATTATCTGTTAGTTTCTGTTAGAAGCTGTAACTGGACTTTATTAATGACTATAACTCTATTACTAATCACCTGGCTGGTTATAGTATTATTAATATTATTATCTGTTAGTTTCTGTTAGAAGCTGTAACTGGACTTTATTAATGACTATAACTCTATTACTAATCACCTGGCTGGTTATAGTATTATTATATTATTATCTGTTAGTTTCTGTTAGAAGCTGTAACTGGACTTTATTAATGACTATAACTCTATTACTAATCACCTGGCTGGTTATAGTATTATTATTATTATCTGTTAGTTTCTGTTAGAAGCTGTAACTGGACTTTATTAATGACTATAACTCTATTACTAATCACCTGGCTGGTTATAGTATTATTATTATTATCTGTTAGTTTCTGTTAGAAGCTGTAACTGGACTTTATTAATGACTATAACTCTATTACTAATCACCTGGCTGGTTAAAGTATTATTATTATTATTATCTGTTAGTTTCTGTTAGAAGCTGTAACTAGACTTTATTAATGACTATAACTCTATTACTAATCACCTGGCTGGTTATAGTATTATTATTATTATTATTATCTGTTAGTTTCTGTTAGAAGCTGTAACTGGACTTTATTAATGACTATAACTCTATTACTAATCACCTGGCTGGTTATAGTATTATTATTATTATCTGTTAGTTTCTGTTAGAAGCGGTAACTGGACTTTATTAATGACTATAACTCTATTACTAATCACCTGGCTGGTTATAGTATTATTATTATTATATGTTAGTTACTGTTAGAAGCTGTAACTGGACTTTATTAATGACTATAACTCTATTACTAATCACCTGGATGGTTATAGTATTATTATTATTATCTGTTAGTTTCTGTTAGAAGCTGTAACTGGACTTTATTAATGACTATAACTCTATTACTAATCACCTGGCTGGTTAAAGTATTATTATTATTATTATCTGTTAGTTTCTGTTAGAAGCTGTAACTAGACTTTATTAATGACTATAACTCTATTACTAATCACCTGGCTGGTTATAGTATTATTATTATTATCTGTTAGTTTCTGTTAGAAGCTGTAACTGGACTTTATTAATGACTATAACTCTATTACTAATCACCTGGCTGGTTATAGTATTATTATTATTATTATTATTATTATCTGTTAGTTTCTGTTAGAAGCTGTAACTGGACTTTATTAATGACTATAACTCTATTACTAATCACCTGGCTGGTTATAGTATTATTATTATTGTTATTATCTGATAGTTTCTGTTAGAAGCTGTAACTGGACTTTATTAATGACTATAACTCTATTACTAATCACCTGGCTGGTTAAAGTATTATTATTATTATCTGTTAGTTTCTGTTAGAAGCTGTAACTGGACTTTATTAATGACTATAACTCTATTACTAATCACCTGGCTGGTTATAGTATTATTATTATTATTATTATCTGTTAGTTTCTGTTAGAAGCTGTAACTGGACTTTATTAATGACTATAACTCTATTACTAATCACCTGGCTGGTTATAGTATTATTATTATTATCTGTTAGTTTCTGTTAGAAGCGGTAACTGGACTTTATTAATGACTATAACTCTATTACTAATCACCTGGCTGGTTATAGTATTATTATTATTATATGTTAGTTACTGTTAGAAGCTGTAACTGGACTTTATTAATGACTATAACTCTATTACTAATCACCTGGATGGTTATAGTATTATTATTATTATCTGTTAGTTACTGTTAGAAGCTGTAACTGGACTTTATTAATGACTATAACTCTATTACTAATCACCTGGCTGGTTATAGTATTATTATTATTATCTGTTAGTTTCTGTTAGAAGCTGTAACTGGACTTTATTAATGACTATAACTCTATTACTAATCACCTGGCTGGTTATAGTATTATTATTATTATTATCTGTTAGTTTCTGTTAGAAGCTGTAACTGGACTTTATTAATGACTATAACTCTATTACTAATCACCTGGCTGGTTATAGTATTATTATTATTATTATCTGTTAGTTTCTGTTAGAAGCTGTAACTGGACTTTATTAATGACTATAACTCTATTACTAATCACCTGGCTGGTTATAGTATTATTATTATTATATCTGTTAGTTTCTGTTAGAAGCTGTAACTGGACTTTATTAATGACTATAACTCTATTACTAATCACCTGGCTGGTTATAGTATTATTATTATTATCTGTTAGTTTCTGTTAGAAGCTGTAACTGGACTTATTAATGACTATAACTCTATTACTAATCACCTGGCTGGTTATAGTATTATTATATTATTATCTGTTAGTTTCTGTTAGAAGCTGTAACTGGACTTTATTAATGACTATAACTCTATTACTAATCACCTGGCTGGTTATAGTATTATTATTATTATCTGTTAGTTTCTGTTAGAAGCTGTAACTGGACTTTATTAATGACTATAACTCTATTACTAATCACCTGGCTGGTTAAAGTATTATTATTATTATTATCTGTTAGTTTCTGTTAGAAGCTGTAACTGGACTTTATTAATGACTATAACTCTATTACTAATCACCTGGCTGGTTATAGTAGTATTATTATTATTATCTGTTAGTTTCTGTTAGAAGCTGTAACTGGACTTTATTAATGACTATAACTCTATTACTAATCACCTGGCTGGTTATAGTATTATTATTATTATTATCTGTTAGTTTCTGTTAGAAGCTGTAACTGGACTTTATTAATGACTATAACTCTATTACTAATCACCTGGCTGGTTATAGTATTATTATTATTATTATCTGTTAGTTTCTGTTAGAAGCTGTAACTGGACTTTATTAATGACTATAACTCTATTACTAATCACCTGGCTGGTTATAGTATTATTATTATTATTATTATCTGTTGGTTTCTGTTAGAAGCTGTAACTGGACTTTATTAATGACTATAACTCTATTACTAATCACCTGGCTGGTTATAGTATTATTATTATTATTATCTGTTAGTTTCTGTTAGAAGCTGTAACTGGACTTTATTAATGACTATAACTCTAATACTAATCACCTGGCTGGTTATAGTATTAGTATTACTATTATTATCTGTTAGTTACTGTTAGAAGCTGTAACTGGACTTTATTAATGACTATAACTCTATTACTAATCACCTGGCTGGTTATAGTATTATTATTATTATTATCTGTTAGTTTCTGTTAGAAGCTGTAACTGGACTTTATTAATGACTATAACTCTATTACTAATCACCTGGCTGGTTATAGTATTATTATTATTATTATCTGTTAGTTTCTGTTAGAAGCTGTAACTGGACTTTATTAATGACTATAACTCTATTACTAATCACCTGGCTGGTTATAGTATTATTATTATTATCTGTTAGTTTCTGTTAGAAGCTGTAACTAGACTTTATTAATGACTATAACTCTATTACTAATCACCTGGCTGGTTATAGTATTATTATTATTATCTGTTAGTTTCTGTTAGAAGCTGTAACTGGACTTTATTAATGACTATAACTCTATTACTAATCACCTGGCTGGTTATAGTATTATTATTATTATTATCTGTTAGTTTCTGTTAGAAGCTGTAACTGGACTTTATTAATGACTATAACTCTATTACTAATCACCTGGCTGGTTAAAGTATTATTATTATTATTATCTGTTAGTTTCTGTTAGAAGCTGTAACTGGACTTTATTAATGACTATAACTCTATTACTAATCACCTGGCTGGTTATAGTATTATTATTATTATTATCTGTTAGTTTCTGTTAGAAGCTGTAACTGGACTTTATTAATGACTATAACTCTATTACTAATCACCTGGCTGGTTATAGTATTATTATTATTATTATTATCTGTTAGTTTCTGTTAGAAGCTGTAACTGGACTTTATTAATGACTATAACTCTATTACTAATCACCTGGCTGGTTATAGTATTATTATTATTATTATTATCTGTTAGTTTCTGTTAGAAGCTGTAACTGGACTTTATTAATGACTATAACTCTATTACTAATCACCTGGCTGGTTATAGTATTATTATTATTATTATCTGTTAGTTTCTGTTAGAAGCTGTAACTGGACTTTATTAATGACTATAACTCTATTACTAATCACCTGGCTGGTTATAGTATTATTATTATTATTATCTGTTAGTTTCTGTTAGAAGCTGTAACTGGACTTTATTAATGACTATAACTCTATTACTAATCACCTGGCTGGTTATAGTATTATTATTATTATTATTATCTGTTAGTTTCTGTTAGAAGCTGTAACTGGACTTTATTAATGACTATAACTCTATTACTAATCACCTGGCTGGTTATAGTATTATTATTTATTATCTGTTAGTTTCTGTTAGAAGCTGTAACTGACTTTATTAATGACTATAACTCTATTACTAATCACCTGGCTGGTTATAGTATTATTATTATTATCTGTTAGTTTCTGTTAGAAGCTGTAACTGGACTTTATTAATGACTATAACTCTATTACTAATCACCTGGCTGGTTATAGTATTATTATTATTATCTGTTAGTTTCTGTTAGAAGCTGTAACTGGACTTTATAATGACTATACTCTATTACTAATCACCTGGCTGGTTATAGTATTATTATTATTATATCTGTTAGTTTCTGTTAGAAGCTGTACTAGACTTTATTAATGACTATAACTCTATTACTAATCACCTGGCTGGTTATAGTATTATTATTATTATCTGTTAGTTTCTGTTAGAAGCTGTAACTGGACTTTTAATGACTATAACTCTATTACTAATCACCTGGCTGTTGTATATTATTATTATTATTATTATTATCTGTTAGTTTCTGTTAGAAGCTGTAACTGGACTTTATTAATGACTATAACTCTATTACTAATCACCTGGCTGGTTTATAGTATTTATTATTATTATCTGTTAGTTTCTGTTAGAAGCTGTAACTGGACTTTATTAATGACTATAACTCTATTACTAATCACCTGGCTGGTTAGTATTATTATTATTATCTGTTAGTTTCTGTTAGAAGCTGTAACTGGAACTTATTAATGACTATAACTCTATTACTATCACCTGGCTGGTTATAGTATTATTATTATTATCTGTTAGTTACTGTTAGAAGCTGTAACTGGACTTTATTAATGACTATAACTCTATTACTAATCACCTGGCTGGTTATAGTATTATATTATTATTATCTGTTAGTTTCTGTTAGAAGCTGTACTGGACTTTATTAATGACTATAACTCTATTACTAATCACCTGGCTGGTTATAGTAGTATTATTATTATTATTATTATCTGTTAGTTTCTGTTAGAAGCTGTAACTGGACTTTATTAATGACATAACTCTATTACTAATCACCTGGCTGGTTATAGTATTATTATTATTATTATTATCTGTTAGTTTCTGTTAGAAGCTGTAACTGGACTTTATTAAGACTATAACTCTATTACTAATCACCTGGCTGGTTATATATTATTAATTATTATTTCTGTTGTTTCTGTTAGAAGCTGTAACTGGACTTATTAATGACTATAACTCTATTACTAATCACCTGGCTGGTTATAGTATTATTATTATATTATTATCTGTTAGTTTCTGTTAGAAGCTGTAACTGGACTTTATTAATGACTATAACTCTATTACTAATCACCTGGCTGGTTAGTATTATTATTATATTATCTGTTAGTTTCTGTTAGAAGCTGTAACTGGACTTTATTAATGACTATAACTCTATACTAATCACCTGGCTGGTTTATAGTATTATTATTATATT
>NC_042971.1:6077421-6219527 GCF_901001165.1 Salmo trutta | reverse complement strand
AACAACATATAGATTCATATCTTCATCTTAAGTCAAACATGTCTGATATGAACATTGACATAAACCCTCTACATACTTGAGTTTCTCCAGTCTGCAGTGTGGATCCTCCAGTCCAGCAAAGAGCAGTCTGACTCCTATGTCTCCTAGGTGATTGTAGCTCAGGTCCAGCTCTCTCAGGTGTGAGGGGTTTGACCTCAGAGCTGAGACCAGAGAAACACAGCCTTCCTCTGTGACTAGACAGCGTGACAGCCTGCAAAGAGTCAAATCATATTAAAATCACACTGCTATTCTTTGGTGGTGAAAATAGTGGCAGTATATTTCTTCAACATATTCAGATACATCAGTGTCCTGAAACCTGCCAAATCTATTCATCAATTAATGAATCTTTATTTTAAATGATCATATTACTTGTAGAGAAATATGTACAGTACAAATATTTGAGAAGACTGACCAGACCAGTTTAAAATCATTATCAGTCAAAAGACAGACAGTGAGGTATCAGATTTAGATTGTATTGAGTATACAGTCCACACCATATCTATTTTGACAGTGAATCTAACATTTTAAATGTGGCTCTAAACTCCAACATTTTGGATTTCAGATCAAATGTTTCATATGAGGTGACAGTATATAGGTGACAAAGGAGTTGTAGGAGGACACGTCAAGGATGTTGTGGAAGATGACCAGGGGCCAGCGGGCAGTCATCCGTCTGCAGCTGTAGGTGCCGACCACCTTGTCTAGGTTGTCCACGCCGCCCTTGTTGCAGTTGTAGTCTAGGATGAGGGCCGGCTTCCGGTCATGGCGATCGCTAATGTCGGCCTCCGTGTGCAGCATGCTCAGGAGTAGCACGTTCTTATTTCTCTTTGCCAGGTAGGACACTAGAGTGACGGTGGGCGTGAAGGCGAACCTGAAGGACGAGACCTGTCTGCCCTTTGACTGGAGCAGTGCGGGAGGGAGCTCGGGCTTATTCTTTCGCACCGTGCCGACCATGGTGAGGTTCCTCTCGAGGAGCCGCTGGCCGAGTTCGTAGGAGGTGAAGAAATTGTCACAGGTGACGTTGTGACCACCCGGCAGCCCCTGCGTGAGATCGAGGACAACGCGCGCACCCTGGTTCTTCTCGGGGGTTCCGCCGGCCGCCTTACCGGTGTAGACTTGCATCTTCCAAGCGTAGCTGGACTTGGCGTCGCAGGCCACCCACGACTTGATGCCGTATTTGGCCGGCTTGCTGGGAATGTACTGTTGGAAAGGACAGTGCCCTTTTGGGAGAGGGAGAGGAAGGAGATTAGCGGCGTCGTTGACGACGCCACTACTGATGCTGCTGCTGCTGCTGACGCTACCTCTCTATACTACCGCTGGCTCATCATTGGGACGCACGGCGTTTATGTTACATGCTGACGCTACCTCTCTATAGTACACATACATACGTACAGATACACAGACTACCTCTGAACGGGACCAGTTGTTCGTCCACCATCAAGTCGGACCCCGGGTTGTAGAGGGCCGGCAACCGCTCCTCCCACAGGTCCCAGACCTCTCTTATGGCCGGCAGTCTGTCGGAGGCGAGTCTCGCGGGTCTCGACCGGCGGTCATTGAATCGCAGCAGCCTCGAGTACTTGTGAAAGACCTTGAGTGGCATGGTGGCTCGGAACACGGTCCTGCCGCTCTCCGCGTCCCACAGGCTGGCCGCGGACTCGCCTCGGGACCTGCTAGGATTAGCAGCCATAGGTAGGCACGCAGGTCGGTGGAGTCCATGGGTCGCCAGCTGTCGCCGTATTTTCTCACCCCTGCAGATTTGTCATGTCCACAATGATCCTTTCTATCGCCGGCATGACAAACAGCCGGAAGGTGGACTCGATGTCGAGCGCACGACGCAGCGTAGGCCGTGGGGCCAGGCGTCACCGCGGGGCCGGGGTGGCAGATGGCGCGGGGCAGGTCCGGGCCGCGATAGGCCACGAAGGACCATTTGATTTTGCCGTTTTTTGACAGCAACGTCTCCCTTCGGGCTTGGCCGGCCGCCGCCGTGTCCTCTCGCTCTGGCTCTCTGTCTCGCTCTCGGGCAGCGGCCGTGTCTCCCTCTCGCTCTTCCTCCTCCTCCGAAGAAGAAGAGGAGCACGACCGCGAGGCCGAGTCGTCCGCGTCACGTTCGGGGTCGTATTCCTCGCCGTCTTCGTCTTCCGAAATGTCCTCCTCTTCTGAATCGCAGTAGTCTTCTTCGTCTTCTCGGTCGACACTGGAGGCTATCTGTACCGCGCTGAAACCAGGACTGCGAGGCGTCGGCGGCGGCGGCCTCACGCTCGGCGGGGTCATATTCCTCACCGTCCTCATTGTCGTCCTCATCGTCGTACTCATCGTCGTCCTCATCTTCTTCTTCTTCTTCTTCTTCCTGACAATATTAGTAGCCTCTCTACTGCCGGCCGACAGTGGCCATGCTGCCCTCTTGCACACTGACGCACCGCAGCTCCCAGGGGGTCGCTCTGACCCGGCCTGGACACGGGGGAACAGCTCCTAACAGTAGTCTTGCTGGACATTTGAAAAAATCTGTTCTAGAACCTGTTCAGCTGTGAAACGCACATTCATGGCTTCAGCACCTTGGAGAAGACCACATGTCTGGACATGTACGGACGTGTACCCATGACAATATTAATATATTTTCTTTCCTACAGCTTACATGGATAAATGAACAAAGGCAAAAGTTCACTTTTGTACTACTGGGGTCAGTCTAGGACAGGTCATCACATTCCAAGTTGAATAATATCATGGAGGGGACTGTTTTCACTGCTCCACATGTCTGGACATGTACGGACGTGTACCAGTGACAATATTAGTATATTTTCTTTCCTTTTCTTTCCTGTTTTGGCATTAAGGTTCAAAATGTCACTTTCTGACCACTTCTTCCATCGGCAAACATTTATGGAAAGGTGTGTTTAAATGAAAAGGGATCCTGTCAAAAAGTGATTGAATTCAAATGGATTTACCTCCTTTTCAGACCGCATCTAAGCAGACTTGACTGTCGTCTATTCAGTTGTCTGTCTCCCTCATGTTGTCTGTGCTGTGACAAGCCTTAATGCATATACATGTTTTTTAAATGCTCAATATGCCAGGTTAATAGAATTTTTTTTATATTTAAACCCACTTGACTGACTGGACCTGAATTTTTCTACCACTAACTTCCCACCTGTTTTGAAAATATGATTTTTCCTGTTCTCCTTCATTTAAGATCGTTGTATTGTACATAGTTTTGTTGTTGTGAATACTGTCATTAGTATTGGTAGTAAATTGTGTACTCAACATAGGTTGATTGTCGTGTTATTCATGTAACAGTTACATTGCAACTTATTAAAGGACAATACTTAAGCTGTTTTTAATGATCTGTTACATTAAAGGGGCAATCTGGGATTCAAAAAATAACAAAGCCGTCACCCTGCCATTCTTTGGGGGAAAACAGCCGAGGGATGGGGTAAGTTATATTCTTCAAGAAGCAATGGCTACAATATATATCATTCATTTAAAGCCCACAAATGCATGTACCAATCACAGATTTCTGCTTTAAATGTCTGGATACATTATTGCATAAAAATCCCTCAAAGAAGCAACAATGTCATTAATCACTAAGTCACAATACATTTTAGATAATGGTGTCAGAAATAACATATTTATTTGATTTCAGTTACATATAAACTTTATCAAAGATAATGCCACTATATCTATATATAATACATTAAACTCAATGGTTATTTGTGATCCAATCAAACCATTGCCATTCGAATGCACTAGGCAGCTATGCTATCGTAAATACAGTATCTTATGCATTCTAAATAACCGCCCATTTGGACAAGAAAAATGCAGTAAATATTTACTCTGAGCTGCGCTTCGATTGGTTGGTCGTTGATGGAAGGCCGGGTTGTCCTTTGAAGAATGTCTGGTGGTAGAACGGATACTCGGTAGTACTGTTGTCGTGTGGTAGTGCGGATCCTTTGTCCGTCCTTTCCTAGCCCACGTTTAAAGCTGCGGTTGCTAACACAACGACTAGGAGGTATCACTTCTTTAGTGGATAAGAGTTCAAAGTTCACACCAAGTTGCCATACTTTAAGCTCATGCTATATTCTGGCTGGTATAGTCGAAATTCATCCTTCCAGTGTGTTGATCGTCATCTTCACGTTGAAATTTGATGCTAATTTCGTTAGGTTCTTGGCGTTCAACCAGAGCTCACGCTGAGGTTGGCTTAGTTCTGTTGGTGATCTTGTCCTTTTAACGTGGGGACCGCCGTCCTCTTGTCCTTGGAACAGGAAGATACATTTTCATAACAGGGATTATATAGTAGGGAAGAGAAGGGCGTGTTTCATAGTTTATAACCAATGTCTGTTCACTTGGGCGGGGCCTCTGAGTGAGCAGAGTTTCTCTATGACAAACCGTTCTCTCATTTAAGAAGCTAAAATGACATTTAATCTTTTTACAAATAGTTTAATATTTAAACATTTAAATTGCACAACAATTCCATGTGATTCTGATAACTAGAATGTGTCGACTCAAGTTGAACAATATCATAGAGGGGACTGTTTTCACTGCTCCACATGTCTGGACATGTACGGACGTGTAGTTCAACTTTTGTACTGCTGGGGTCAGTCTAGGACAGGTCATCACATTCCAAGTTGAATAATATCATGGAGGGGATTGTTTTCACTGCTCCACATGTCTGGACATGTACGGACATGTACGGACATGTACCAGTGACAATATTAGTATATTTTCTTTCCTACAGCTTACATGGATACATGAATAAAGGCAACAGTTCACTTTTGTACTACTGGGGTCAGTCTAGGACAGGTCATTGAAAATTCAAGTTGAATAATATAATGGAAGGGATTGTTTTCCTTGATGCTAATTAAAGAAAGTCTCACTGCCTCCTTCTTACAAATCATCCACAAAATATAGAAATGTAATAAAACTTGGTTCAACACAGTGGCGGGTCATTTTGACCCGAGGACAGCAGGAGGGTTGAAGAATATCAAGAAACATTCTGTGGGACCCTGATTTAGCCCACTGCAGTAATACGTTAAATGAGATCAAATTCAATCGTTTCTCTTTTAAAGTTATGAAGACATGGATGTCTCATGGTTTGGTGGGGTATGCAAAGTGGGTCAACTTTGAGCACCTTTATCTCCTGAATGTTTTGGCAGGTCCAAAACATGTTTTTTAAATGATCAATATGCCAAGTTAACAGAATATTTTTATATTTAAACCCACTTGACTGACTGGACTTGAATTTTTCTACCACTAACTTCACACCTGTTTTGAAAATATGATTTTTTCCTGTTCTCCTTCATCTAAGATCGTTGTGTTGTACATAGTTTTGTTGTTGTGAATACTGTCATTAGTATTGGTAGTAAATTGTGTACTCAACATAGGTTGATTGTCTTGTTATTCATGTAACAGTTAAATTGCAACTTATTAAAGGACAATACTTAAGCTGTTTTTAATGATCTGTTACATTAAAGGGGCAATCTGGGATTCAAAAATTAACAAAGCCGTCACCCTGCCATTCTTTGGGGGCAAACAGCCGAGGGATGGGGTAAGTTATATTCTTCATGAAGCAATGGCTACAATATATATCATTCATTTAAAGCCCACAAATACATGTACCAATCACAGATTTCTGCTTTAAATGTCTGGATACATTATGGCATAAAAATCCCTCAAAGAAGCATGTAGGCAGCAGCCTCTGTGTTAGTGATGCTATTTAACAGTCTGATGATCTTGAGATTGAAAAACAGGTTCTGTCTCTCGGTCTCAGCTTTGATGTACCTGTACTGACCTCGCCTTCTGGATGATAGCAGGCTGAACAGGCAGTGGCCCGGGTAATAACAAAGAACAAATGTGTGTGTCTGAGGGGAAATTAACTTTCATACAGCCAAAAGGGGTGAGAAATTACACCAATATCAGTGGACAATTTGCACTAATGTAAATAAACATAGATGATGGAACATATTCCCTTTTGCTGACGTGATGAACCACTAAGGGGACATAAATATTTACCATCTACACCATGTGTGACCTCTCACCTCTCTGGCTGTAGAAGTGTTCTTCCTAACCAGTCCCTCAACAGCTCTCTGACTGAGCTCCACCCTCACTGGGTCTTCAGAGGAGAGGAAGGCTGAGGAGGGATGGAAGGATGAATGGATCAGTCAGTCAATAAAGTGTAGAGCTGCTGTCTATGCTGTCTGACAAAATCACTATTTTAGTAGTTCATTAAAGTAAATTAGGCTTTATGACTGCTGAATACCAACTATCAATCACTTAGATCATACATTTTCAGGTAAAGATACATCCTTGGGACGTCCCTAGCCCGTTGAAGTTGACATTTAAAATGGTTAAGGTTAGGGTTGAGGTTAGGGTTTTGGGTAGAGATGTCCCAAGGATCCCAGATAGCATTGACCATTGTGCATTCTTCCGTCTCTTTTACATAGCAGGTGATGGGTTCTGACTTCTGAACTTGAAAATATGAAATATCCTTATTATGTGAAATTGAATGAAACAATAATGTATGTTGATGCTAATATGATGTACAATATTCCATGATGTTTCTATATGATAACAATAGAGTGATATATTTAAGATGATGTACAATATTCCATGATGTTTCTATATGATAACAATACAGTAATATATTTAATATGACATATACTATTTTTTAACAGTTTCACTAATTCATTTTAATTAACTTCATCATTATGATTCAACGTCTCATCTCATACTGTATTGGAGCAGCAGCAGCTGACTGCCCAGTTCAACATCAGTTCACCGTCTCACCTCATACTGTATTGGAGCAGCAGCAGCTGACTGCCCGGTTCAACATCAGTTCACCGTCTCACCTCATACTGTATTGGAGCAGCAGCAGCTGACTGCCCAGTTCACCGTCTCACCTCATACTGTATTGGAGCAGCAGCAGCTGACTGCCCAGTTCAACATCAGTTCACCGTCTCACCTCATACTGTATTGGAGCAGCAGCAGCTGACTGCCCGGTTCAACATCAGTTCACCGTCTCACCTCATACTGTATTGGAGCAGCAGCAGCTGACTGCCCGGTTCAACATCAGTTCACCGTCTCACCTCATATTGTATTGGAGCAGCAGCAGCTGACTGCCCAGTTCACCGTCTCACCTCATACTGTATTGGAGCAGCAGCAGCTGACTGCCCAGTTCAACATCAGTTCACCGTCTCACCTCATACTGTATTGGAGCAGCAGCAGCTGACTGCCCGGTTCAACATCAGTTCACCGTCTCACCTCATACTGTATTGGAGCAGCAGCAGCTGACTGCCCGGTTCAACATCAGTTCACCGTCTCACCTCATATTGTATTGGAGCAGCAGCAGCTGACTGCCCAGTTCACCGTCTCACCTCATACTGTATTGGAGCAGCAGCAGCTGACTGCCCAGTTCAACATCAGTTCACCGTCTCACCTCATACTGTATTGGAGCAGCAGCAGCTGACTTGATCGTTGATACTAATTATCATGTTTAAATGTGAGAGTAAATAGAGCCGACTACACTCTAAAAATGAAGGGTTCAACTGGAGTTGTTCTCAGATCCCCTAAGAACCATAGGGTTCTTGGTCAATGAAAAACAGCCCCAAAAGGTTCTTCAAAGAACTTGTTAGAAGGTGGGTTCATCGAGGAACCTCCGTTGTTGCTGGACTTCTTCCGGGAATTTCGCAATTACAACTGAAAACGATGGTGACAAGTTTGGATGCGACAACAGTTAAAAAGGTTAAGTCGGGTTGATGTTTGGCTCTGAATATGTCTCGAAATCATTTATTATAATAATATAACATACTAATAATGAATAACGAAGACAATGCTGGTTTTCTGTGAATATCTTCCATAACGTTACTATAGTTAATGAACGTAAATATTAGAAAGCCGGGATTGACCGTCGGCGTTGTATGAGCTACAGTACAGTACCGTTAGCTAGCTAGCTAACGTTATGTCCTAACTAGGCACAACTAGGTTTGGATTATTTCCTCAACTATATTCTTTCCCATATATTGTATATCGTTTCCATAAAGCCAACATGGCTTTACACTCATTAACGTAAGTTTCCAATCTAGAGCAGTTCTCACTTTTGTGATAATGAACTAGCTAACGTTAGTTAGTTAGTTAGTTAACGAAGCTAACTAAGGACGGTGACCTGTCCAGACGAGATGTTACAACGAACTGAATCGTCAATGTAGGTCTTCCTCTTATATAGCCTGCTACAGCATGTAATACTATTTTTTTATTTATTTTATTTATTTTCTTTCACCTTTATTTAACCAGGTAGGCAAGTTGAGAACAAGTTCTCATTTACAATTGCGACCTGGCCAAGATAAAGCAAAGCAGTTCGACAACATATAACAACACAGAGTTACACATGGAGTAAAACAACATACAGTCAATAATACAGTAGAAAAAAATAAGACTATATACAATGTGAGCAAATGATGTGAGATAAGGGAGGTAAAGGCAAAAAAAATGCCATGGTGGCAAAGTAAATAAAGTATAGCAAGAAAAAACACTGGAAAGGTAGATTTGTAGTTTGAAGAAAGTTCAAAGTTCAAATATAAATAATATGGTGCAAAGGAGCAAAATAAATAAAATAAATAAATACAGTAGGGGAAGAGGTAGTAGTTTGGGTTAAATTATAGATGGGCTATGTACAGGTGCAGTAATCTGTGAGCTGCTCTGACAGCTGGTGCTTAAAGCTAGTGAGGGAGATAAGTGTTTCCAGTTTCAGAGATTTTTGTAGTTCGTTCCAGTCATTGGCAGCAGAGAACTGGAAGGAGAGACGACCAAAGGAGGAGTTGGCTTTAGGGGTGACCAGAGAGATATACCTGCTGGAGCGCGTGCTACAGGTGGGTGCTGCTATGGTGACCAGTGAGCGGAGATAAGGGGGTACTTTACCTAGCAGGGTCTTGTAGATGACCTGGAGCCAATGTGTTTGGCGACGATTATGAAGTGAAGGCCAGCCAACGAGAGCGTACAGGTCGCAGTGGTGGGTTGTATATGGGGCTTTGGTGACAAAACGGATGGCACTGTGATAGACTGCATCCAGCTTGTTGAGTAGGGTATTGGAGGCTATTTTGTAAATGACATCGCCGAAGTCGAGGATTGGTAGGATGGTCAGTTTTACGAGGGTATGTTTGGCAGCATGAGTGAAGGATGCTTTGTTGCGAAATAGGAAGCCAATTCTAGATTTCCCTTTGGATTGGGGATGATTGATGTGAGTCTGGAAGGAGAGTTTACAGTCTAACCAGACACCTAGGTATTTGTAGTTGTCCACAAATTCTAAGTTAGAACCGTCCAGAGAAGTTATGCTGGATGGGCGGGCAGGTGCAGGCAGCGATCGGTTGAAGATCATGCATTTAGTTTTACTTGTGTTTAGGAGCAGTTGGAGACCACGGAAGGAGAGTTGAATGGCATTGAAGCTCGTCTGGAGGGTTGTTAACACAGTGTCCAAAGAAGGGCCAGAAGTATACAGAAAGGTGTCGTCTGCGTAGAGGTGGATCAGAGATTCACCAGCAGCAAGAGCGACATCATTTATGTATACAGAGAAAAGAGTCGGCCCAAGAATTGAACCCTGTGGTACCCCCATAGAGACTGCCAGAGGTCCAGACAGTAGGCCCTCCGATTTGACACACTGAACTCTGTCAGAGAAGTAGTTGGTGAACCAGGCGACGCAATCGTTTGAGAAACCAAGGCTACTAAGTCTGCCGATGAGGATGTGGTGATTAACAGAGTCAAAAGCTTTGGCCAGGTCAATGAATACGGCAGCACAGTATTGTTTCTTATCGATGGCGGTTACAATGTCGTTTAGGACCTTGAGCGTGGCTGAGGTGCACCCATGACCAGCTCTGAAACCAGATTGCATAGCGGAGAGGGTGCGGTGGGATTCGAAATAGTCGGTAATCTGTTTGTTGACTTGGCTTTCGAAGACCTTATAAAGGCAGGGTAGGATGGATATAGGTCTGTAGCAATTTGGGTCAAGAGTGTCACCTCCTTTGAAGAGGGTGATGACAGCAGCTGCTTTCCAATCTATGGGAATCTCAGACGACACAAAAGAGAGGTTGAACAGGCTAGTAATAGGGGTTGCAATAATTTCGGCAGATAATTTTAGAAAGAAAGGGTCCAGATTGTCAAGCCCAGCTGATTTGTAGGGGTCCAGATTTTGCAGCTCTTTCAGAACATCAGCTGAATGGATTTGGGAGAAGGAGAAATGGTGGAGGCTTGGGCGAGTAGCTGTGGGGGGTGCAGTGCTGTTGAATGCAATAGGGGTAGTTAGGTGTAAAGCATGGCCAGCCGTAGAAAAATGCTTATTGAAATTCTCAATTATAGTGGGCTTATCGGTGGTGACAGAGTTTCCTATCCTCAGTGCAGTGGGCAGTTAGGAGGAGGTGTTCTTATTCTCCATGGACTTTACAATGTCCCAGAACTTTTTAGAGTTGGAGTAGCACGAAGCAAATTTCTGTTTGAAAAAGCTAGCCTTGGCGTTTCTAACTGCCTGCCTGCCTATTAACTCACAAGGGGGCATAACGTTACATGTACAATACAATCCCATTTTGGAAACGTTACATGTACAATACTACCCCATTTTAGAAACGCTACATGTACAATACTATGCAATTTTGGAAACGTTACATGGACAATACTATCCCATTTTGGAAACGTTACATGTACAATACTATCCCATTTTAGAAACGCTACATGTACAATACTATGCCATTTTGGAAACGTTACATGTACAATACTATCCCATTTTGGAAACGTTACATGTACAATACTATCCCATTTTGGAAACGTTACATGTACAATACTATCCCATTTTGGAAACGTTACATGTACAATACTATCCCATTTTGGAAATGTTACATGTACAATACTATCCCATTTTGGAAACGTTACATGTACAATACTATCCCATTTAGGAAACGTTACATGGACAATACTATCCCATTATGGAAACGTTACATGTACAATACTATCCCATTATGGAAACGTTACATGTACAATACTATCCCATTTTGGAGACGTTACATGTACAATACTATCCCATTTAGGAAACGTTACATGTCCGCCCCCTTGTGGAGGGAAATTAATATCTTAGATGGTAGCTGTAGATGGGATTCAAATGCATAATGGTATTAATACAGTGTCTAGACTACCTCTTTTGTATTAATGCCCTTCAGAATCCAAACACAGTATTGCCACGCAGCAAAATGTTTCAAGTCAGCCTGATAAAATATTGAACAATTTGTATACAAAGATATCTTGAAATGTGATATTAGGCCTGTATGGCAGTACTATATTGGCTAGTGCTTTCTCCAATATGTTCTTCTATTTTGCATTACATTGTATCTTTCAATATTTACTTAATATATATATTTAGGTTTTTTAAAGACTATTCTTTGACACATTTTCTCTTCCTTTGAAACTCTTATAGGACAGAACATGGACACAATGCAATTGGGATCAAGAAGAAGGTACAGATATGTTGTAGGACAGCTGCATTTGAAGTGTACATTTAACCTACATAGCAGTCAATACAAACTGACATCTATTAGCATACAAATGTGTGCAAATGATCTTTTCAGATCTTCTCAGAAATGAATCAAGTCCAAGGAATGGATATAGACAAAAAGATCATCCAAGGACTAGAGGTAGAGAGGCGAGGCAGGGGTGAGGACATCATCCTGCTATTTTGACAGTCCCTGAAGGACAATACAGAAGAGGGATTTGCTCTTATTCCTTCCCTTTCTCTAATGTATTTTGTAATAAAATTAGCAAGTGTAGTAAGGACATTGCTTTACTTTACTAGGACTGGAGAGCACAGCAGCGATTCTGCTCTTGCCCTACCTCTTCAATGAGGACCCGAGTGGACTTTATGTCCGTGACAAGGTATGCCTCTGCACAAATAATCTGTTTCTTCATAAACATAGGTGTGCATGCTTATATAAAACTACAGCTGAACATTTGTTATGTTCTTTGTTAATTGTATGTGTATTCATCTTTTCTTACTTTTGTTGACACAGATTTCACCGCTCTTCACTCCTTTACTGCACATCGGTGGAAATCCATTTCACCATGAGAGTGAAATCCCGCTGGCCTTTGATGGGGAGAACATCCAGGCCCCCGAGGACGTCCCCATGGGACTTGGGGCTCTGCTACGACTGGATTTTTATTTTCCCTTCAATTTCCCCAAAATGTCAGAAAAACACTTATGTTGTTAAGTTACTCTGTTCTGGGGATCAGAGAAGTTGGGGTGAAGTTACCAGGGCCGGTCATAAAGATGGCAAACTTCCTAACATAACTAAGTGGATACGATATACACACTAAAGCTGAAAAATCTGTATTTAGCATCAAGTCTACAATATTGTTAGTTTACCTATGATTCATTTTTAATGTTGTTTTTATTGTACATCATTATTTATATATTTTAAATGTCATGAAAAGCACTATACAAAGTAAATGTATTATTTATTATGGTCTGACATGTCTGCAGAAATGTTGCAATTTTTTAACCTGTTATGGTATTGGGGGCAGTATTTTCAGGGCCGGATAAAAACGTACCCGATTTAATCTGGTTACTACTCCTGCCCAGAAACTAGAATATGCATATAATTAGTAGATTTGGATAGAAAACACTCTAAAGTTTCTAAAACTATTTGAATGGTGTCTGTGAGTATAACAGAACTCAAATGGCATGCCAAAACCTGAGAAGATTCCATACAGGAAGTGCCCTGTCTGACAATTTGTTTTCCTTCTGTTGCATCTGTATCGAAAATACAGCATCTGTTCTGTAACGTGACATTTTCTAAGGCTTCCATTGGCTCTCAGAAGGCACCAGAAAGTAGAATGAGGTGTCTGCTGTCTCTGGGCGAAGAACAGCAGGAGATTTTGTGAGTGGTCCTGCTGAGAACAATGACACTGGAGATGCGCTTCCACAAGAGGACTCCATGTTTTTCTTTCAGTGTTTGAATGAATACAACATCACCCGGTTGGAATATTATCACTATTTTACGAGAAAAATCGCATAAAAATGGATTTTAACCTGCGTTTGACATGCTTCGAAGTACGGTAATGGAATATTTTGAAATTTTTTGTCACGATATGCGCTCGCGCATCACCCTTCGGATAGTTACCTGAACGCACGAACAAAACGGAGCTATTTCAATATAACTATGGATTATTTGGAACCAAAACAACATTTGTTATTGAAGTAGAAGTCCTGGAGTGCATTCTGACGAAGAACAGCAAAGGTAATCAAATTTTTCTAATAGTAAATCTGAGTTTAGTGAGCACCAAACTTGGTGGGTGTCAAATTAGCTAGCCTGTAATGGCTGAGCTATGTACTCAGAATATTGCAAAATGTGCTTTCGCCGAAAAGCTATTTTAAAATCTGACACCGCGATTGCATAAAGGAGTTCTGTATCTATAATTCTTAAAATAATTGTTATGTATTTTGTGAACGTTTATCGTGAGTAATTTAGTAAATTCACCGGAGGTTTGCGGTGGGTATGCTAGTTCTGAACATCACATGCTAATGTAAAAAGCTGGTTTTTGATATAATATGAACTTGATTGAATAAAACATGCATGTATTGTATAACATAATGTCCTAGGAGTGTCATCTGATGAAGATCATCAAAGGTTAGTGATGCATTTAGCTGTGGTTTTGGTTTTTGTGACATATATGCTTGCTTTGAAAATGGCTGTGTGATTATTTTTGGCAGGGTACTCTCCTGACATAATCTAATGTTTTGTTTTCGCTGTAAAGCCTTTTTGAAATCGGACAGTGTGGTTAGATGAACTCGAGTCTTGTCTTTAAAATGGTGTAAAATAGTCATATGTTTGAGAAATTGAAGTTATAGCATTTTTGAGGTATTTGTATTTCGCGCCACGCCATATCATTGGATATTGGTGAGGCGTTCCGCTAACGTCTGTCCTTAAGAAGTTTTAATGTATTTTGTAAATATTAATTCACATTTGTGGTGCCACTAAATAAACAATGAATTATTTAAATCAATATTGTCAATATTGTTGTTATTAAAATATGTTTTTTATAATGCAGGGAGGGTGGACCGAGAGTTTAAAAAATGAACCCCAAAATGTTCTTTGAGGAACTTATATGGGTTCCCCCACAGTTTCAATGTTCAATTTGAAGAACCCCTAAAGGAACTCCAGAACCCCTAAAGGAACTCCAGAACCCCTAAAGGAACTCCAGAACCCCTAAACTCCAGGAACCTTTACGGGACGCTTCTTCAACATCAACAGCTAGTCAGACACCTTGGTTCACTCTAACTTTATGGAAAAAGGTTTATTCAATAAATCCAGCAACTCCTCTCATACTGGGAAGAACCCTACGCCTTAAGGGCAGTTTTATTTCAATTGTAGTACCTGGACGTTTTATAGTTTCATCCTTAGGGCAACTTGCCCTAAAGTGGACACACTCCCATCAGTTTCTGAGACAACTGCCCAGCCTTTGTAGACTGTTAAATAATGCTTAAAACTCATCTTTATCAAATTATCCATTACAGATACCAACTCAAAACCGACGTTGGTCTACATATGGGTTGTTTAAATTGTATCTAATTATATTCCCAGTATTACTTCATCAAATCTCTAGTAATCATTATTCACACATACAATTTATCATATTTTTATATAATCACAGAATCCATATAAAACGTAAGAAATTCTCAGGTAGTCACGACAGCCATTCCATTTGCTTTTTCAAGGACTCTCCATAGCTACGAAGCAGCTCTCCAAACATACTCCCAGCAGAACAAAAAATACACTTTTTTTCCCCCGGACAAAGACCATGGGATCCGCAACGGTTCTCTAACCTCCCAGAGACCACGGCAAAATCAAGCCTCCCAGGAACTATAGACCTTCCGCTGCTTTCTAAAAAATCATTATTAATTATCCACATTTCAATCATCTGATTCAGCATATTTCTATATGTTACTATCCAGACGACAGATTAAGACTCATATCACAGTCACACAACTCTCATATCACAGTCACACAACTCCCATATCACAGCCACACAATGCTATTCTCAAACATACCTAATCAATTAGTTGTTTTTCAACAATATTTTAACCTGCAGGAATATTTCCACATTTCTATCTCATGGTTAGTTCCTATAATAATATAACTCATACATTTACATCTTTCAATACTTCTAAAATGGGGTCCAGGTTTAAAACAATTACAGGTTTAAAACATTTACAGGTGCACCTTACTAGCTTATACTATATCATAAATGGTCTTAACTAGTAAACACAGATTCTAGTTTTCATACTGTTCACACAAATAGCTGACTCGGCCTCAGAGCCTCCTGACTGGGCCCTGTTTACACCTCCAAGGTGCCAGCACAGGTGTAACACATACTGACTAACGAGGTGACACCAATCAGTGCGTCCTACGTGCTGACGAGCTAGACGTGCTAACGAGCTAGACGTGCTAACGAGCTAGACGTGCTAACGAGCTAGACGTGCTAACGAGCTAGACGTGCTAACAAGCTAGATGTGCTAACAAGCTAGACGTGCTAAAGTCCAACCTCAAAACATAAATGGAAAAACCAAAGCCTGTAACATCTTCCCCCTTAAGACAACAAATATATCCTACATTTTTGTTGGACAAGTTTGCTCACCACCAACAGAAAACAACTTCCATTTCACATTATAATCAACTACAATGCTTCACCTCCTACAATATAAACATGGTGTCTACTGGCTGTCATCAATTAAAAACATGCATTTAAATAATAATAAACAACCATATGTTTTTCTTCTTTCTTCCTAAAACTCACTAGCTTCTAGAACTCTCGTCTTCCTAAAACTCACTAGCTTCTAGAACCCTCGTCCCCTTGGAACGAGCCCAAAAATAAACTCAAATCAAATTGTCACATGCGCCAAATACAACAGGTGTAGACCTAACAGTGAAATGCTGACTTTACGAGCCCCTATCCAACAGTGCAGTTTCAAAAAACATACAGAAAAGAATAAGAGACAAACCTCAATCAGAAACCAAGTTGTCCTTACCACAGACATGTCTGATTTCAAGAGGAAACTCCTGCAATATCCGTAGTAACTTTCCACCACACTGCAGAGCTTCTCTCTCTTTTCAGGGTTCACTAGATAGGCATGTTGTTGGATCGGGGCCCAGTCCCCAATGTCATGCTCTAGTACATTTGGGTTGGCACATCTGAGAATGAATCCTGATATTCTAAAAGCAGGGCAACAATGTTAATATAATTGTACCCCAAATATGTCAGTTGGTTACATAAATAATAATCATGACTAAATGTTACATGAAATGTAAATATGAAATATTTGGTTGCATAGTCTACTTTCAACAGCTTTTCAATGACATGTTGCTAGGTGGGATATCCCCAATGTCAAAACACAGTTTTAACGTGTCCAAATCAATAACCAATATGCAGAAACAGTTTGTGATAAATTGAAAACCTAAACATAAAATGTGCTACATACACAAACATCTGCCACAATAATCATATTACTTGTATTTTTTAAAACAAGCACCTTATAAACTGCACAAGCACGCTGTAGTTTTGACAAGTGGCAATAAATCACTGATATCGATTAGGGGGGAAATTAAGTTGTACGTGATGTTGAAACTAACACAACTAAAAAACACATGGAAATGGGAGATATATTTTACCTCACTGATTAGAGGGCAACCTGCAGAAGACAGTCAGCTACATTTTGGAGTGATGCATTTAAATTTAGGGGTCACTAAACAAAGGAACACAACACTTATTTGTCATAACTCATCGATATCATGTTGAAATCAATTGTGCCGAGAGGAGGGAGATGAGGTTGCAGGTCCTGTTAAAACTAACAGCTCAAAAACCACACAGAATCTGGGAATAATGTGTACATCACTGGTTAGAGGACAATTTGTAGAAAACAGCTAGCTACATTTGAAGTGTTGCATTTTGATTCAAGTGCGTCACCAACGTGGTAAGTGTAACATAACTCTTTTTGTGTTTGTCACTTTTTGTTAAATCTCATAAATAGTAACTCTTCCATTTCAGAGCCTGGATTTTCCCCCTGAGGCTAATATCCATATCATGTTGAAATCAATAGAACAGGGGACAAACGTTTAGGGTTCTACATTGTGACATCATTAAAATACTCCTTCTACAATGTTTAAACATTCTACATTGTGACATCATTAAAATACTCCTACTACAATGTTAAAACATTCTACATTGTGACATTAATTCATTGATATCATGAAACAACTCCTTCATGTATTTTCTGATGTTTGATCAGATGTGTTTTACCGGAGAATCTCTTGTCACACTGATCACAGCTATAAGGTTTCTCTCCTGTGTGTGTTCTCTGGTGTCGAGTCAGAGAGCCAGATGTAGTAAAACTCTTCCCACATTGACCACAACTATAAGGTTTCTCTCCTGTGTGTGTTCTTTGGTGTAGAGTAAGATAGCCAGATGTAGTAAAACTCTTCCCACATTGACCACAGCTAAAAGGTTTCTCTCCTGTGTGTCTTCTCTGGTGTAGAGTCAGAGAGCCAGATGTAGTAAAACTCTTCCCACATTCACCACAACTATAAGGTTTCTCTCCTGTGTGTGTTCTCTGGTGTAGAGTCAGAGAGCCAGATGCAGCAAAACTCTTCCCACATTGATCACAGCTATAAGATTTCTCTCCTGTGTGTACTCGCTGGTGTCTAGTCAGATGGCAAGATGAAATATAAGTCTTCCCACATTGATCACAGCTATAAGGTTTCTCTCTTGTGTGTGTTCTCTGGTGTGATATCAGGCTGTCTGGCCGAGTAAAACTCTTCCCACATTGATTACAGCTATAAGGTTTCTCTCCTGTGTGTACTCGCTGGTGTCTAGTCAGATGGCAAGATGAAATATAAGTCTTCCCACATTGATCACAGCTGTAAGGTTTCTCTCCTGTGTGTGTTCTCTGGTGTACAGTCAGGTAACTAGATGAAATAAAACTTTTCATACATTGATTACAACTAAAAGATTTCTCTCCTGTGTGTATCCTCTGGTGTGATAACAGGTTGCTTGACTGAGTAAAACTCTTCCCACATTGAGTACAGCTGTACGATTTCTCTCCTGTGTGTATTCTCTGGTGTAGAGTCAGAGAGAAATATGTAGTAAAACTCCTCCCACATTGATCACAGCTGTAAGGTTTCTCTCCAGTGTGAATTCTCAGGTGTACTTTTAGTGCTTTTAATCTTAAGTAACTCTTCCCACAATCAAAACAGTGGTGAGATTTCTCTCCTGTGTGTGTTCGCTGGTGTATTTTAAGTTCTGATGAAGATTTGCAATGTTTTCCACAGTCAGAGCAGCAGATAGATTTCTTCCATGTGGGTCTCTGCTGGTGTTTCTTGAGGTGATAGAATCTGGACAGACTCTTCTCTGACTTGTTAGCATCATGATGTTGAGGCTCCCCAGAGGATCCATGATAGTCACGTCTCTCTCCTGTGTGAACAAGTCAGACAGATAGTTAAAGGCTCACAACAGCAGAAATCCACTGAAAAAGGTGATGCCAACAGCGTAGCCATGATACTGTACAACAATTGACGTCTGTAATGAATGTTAAAATTACTTGACAATTGTCTTAAGACAGTCAAGTGAGCAACAATAGTCATATTTAGTCTTGTTTTCACATTAGTAGTAACTAGAAATAAGTAAAAGGTGTTGAACTCCTAAGCAGTGTGCCAGGCGACTTTTGTTCTCAAATATAGGCACCTTTCTGTGTTTGCTAAAATTGCGACAAGGGCGATGCACACACAATTTGATTGCAGAAACACCTCCCTGCTAATGCAGAAACCACTAGTTATGGATGTAGTATATCTGCCTGGAGCAAAAATGGTGAGCAAGTGGCCTAAGCTGTGCCATTAGAGATTCTGGGTTCGAGTCCAAGCTCTGTTGCAGCCGGCCGCGACCGGGAGGCCCATGGGGCGACGCACAATTGGCCCACCGTCGTCCGGGTTAGGGGAGGGTTTGGCCGGCAGGGATATCCTTGTCTCATCGCGCACTAGCGACTCATGTGGCGGGCCGGGCGCAGTGCACACTGACCAAGTCGCCAGGTGTACGGTGTTTCCTCCGACACATTGGTGCTGCTGGCTTCCGGGTTGGATGGGCATTGTGTCAAGAAGCAGCGCGGCTAGGTTGGGTTGTGTTTCAGAGGACGCATGGCTCTCGACCTTCGCCTCTCCAGAGTCCGTATGGGAGTTGCAGCGATGAGACAAGACTGTAAGTACCAATTGGGGAGAAAAAAGGGGTGAAAAAAATATATATATTTAAAAAATGGTGAGCAAAGATTAGTTTTCACAATGTATTCTGAATATTACAGCACTAGATCAGGAGTGCTACTCAAGGAAACTCACATTAAGCTCTGTGTCTATTCACTAATTCACCACCGTGGGGGAAAACTCAGGGGAGTTCTCATAGGCTGACAGCAAATAAAGCCTCCATTTACAGGTTGATTATGATTATTATTATCATCATTCGACACTACTTTGGATTATAATTGTAAGGCTCGTTTGAATGTCTTGATTTAATATAATGTTTGTGTTATTGTCGAAAATGTACTAATTTATATTTAAAAACGACTTCAACCAGTAAAATGATCATTGGCTAGTTTTCCATCAGCCTGACAATGAGATTTTGTCCACTAAGTGTATGTGGTCTATAATCTCACCTAACAATAACATAGACCTACTGTAGGACCCATAACTTCACCTAACAACAACATAGACCTACTGTAGGACCCATAACTTCACCTAACAACAACATACACCTACTGTAGGACCCATAACTTCACCTAACAACAACATAGACCTAGGACTATAAATCATTTAATATTTTAGGTGAAAAAAGGAGACTAAAATGTCTTTGTCATGACATTTCATAACCTGATCACCAGATAATTTTGTGAATAATCCCACTAGGCTACTCTGTAATGTGTTGTCATTCTAAATGTCCCGAATGAAGGAAAATAGCTCTGTGTGTTGTACAATAGCCTATCCACCAAGGAACAGTTCTCTACACATTATGAGCTAAGTATCTCCGTTTCCAAACGGACTAACGAGACCCTACTGTAAATCAAGTAAACAATAACACATTATAAATATCGATTTGTTTGGGATGTTGGATCCAACGTGGAGCACGGCATAACTGTCTTTACCGGTGTAATGAATGAAGAACTACATTTGACTGGCATGCAGAAAATGATTTCCTGGATCAGCTGATGATAGTTGAACATGTGACTGTAACTAAACAGCTACAGTATTAAGTATTATGTGTAATTATTGAAGAACCGCATTAATGACAGTATCCATTTGGGAGTTGTCAATAAAGTTAAGGTGACTCTCGGTTAGAACCATTGGATTTAGTAAACTGAAATGATTTAGGATTTCTGTGCCCATGAAAACTGTTTTCCCAGCGTAATATAAGGAAACACTAAAATTTACGTAGTTAGAGAGCATTTCAGAGATCTGAATACAAAAAACTGTCCGACAGCAAGATCCAGTATTTAAGTTAAAGTTCATCATATGACAAGCTTAACGTTATGACTATAACTACTGTTCCCTGAAGGAGGGAAACTAGGTACCCAGGTCTGCCCACGTATTCTCGCATACCCCTAGAGCATCGAGCCAGCGGGGTGGTGGCACTGGAATCCTCATCTCTCCCAAGTGGACATTCTCTCTTTCTCCCCTGACCCATCTGTCTATCTCCTCATTTGAATTCCATGCTGTCACAGTTACCAGCCCTTTCAAGCTTAACATCCTTATCATTTATCGCCCTCCAGGATCCCTTGGAGAGTTCATCAATGAGCTTGACGCCTTGATAAGTTCCTTTCCTAAGGATGGCTCACCTCTCACAGTTCTGGGTGACTTTATCCTCCCCACGTCTACCTTTGACTCATTCCTCTCTGCCTCCTTCTTTCCACTCCTCTCCTCTTTTGACCTCACCCTCTCACCTTCCCCCCCTACTCACAAGGCAGGCAATACGCTTGACCTCATCTTTACTAGATGCTGTTCTTCCATTAATCTCATTGCAACTCCCCTCCAAATCTCCGACCACTACCTTGTATCCTTTTCCCTCTCGCTCTCATCCAACACTTCTCACTCTGCCCTTACTCGGATGGTATTGCGCCGTCCCAACCTTCGCTCTCTCTCTCCCGCTACTCTCTCCTCTTCCATCCTATCATCTCTTCCCTCTGCTGAAACCTTCTCCAACCTATCTCCTGATTCTGCCTCCTCAACCCTCCTCTCCTCCCTTTCTGCATCCTTTGATTTTCTCTGTCCTCTATCCTCTATCCTCCAGGCCGGCTCGGTCCTCCCCTCCTGCTCCGTGGCTCGACGACACACTGCGAGCTCACAGAACAGGGCTCCGGGCAGCCGAGCGGAAATGGAGGAAAACTCGCCTCCCTGCGGACCTGGCATCCTTTCACTCCCTCCTCTCTACATTCTCCTCTTCTGTCTCTGCTGCTAAAGCCACTTTCTACCACTCTAAATTCCAAGCATCTGCCTCTAACCCTAGGAAGCTTTTTGCTACCTTCTCCTCCCTCCTGAATCCTCCTCCCCCTCCCCCCCCCCCTCTCTGCGGATGACTTCGTCAACCATTTTGAAAAGAAGGTTGACGATATCCGATCCTCGTTTGCTAAGTCAAACGACACCGCTGGTCCTGCTCACACTGCCCTACCCTGTGCTTTGACCTCTTTCTCCCCTCTCTCTCCAGATGAAATCTCGTGTCTTGTGACGGCCGGCCGCTCAACAACCTGCCCACTTGACCCTACCCCCTCCTCTCTTCTCCAGACCATTTCCGGAGACCTTCTCCCCTACCTCACCTCGCTCATCAACTCATCCTTGACCGCTGGCTACGTCCCTTCCGTCTTCAAGAGAGCGAGAGTAGCACCCCTTCTGAAAAAACCTACACTCGATCCCTCCGATGTCAACAACTACAGACCAGTATCCCTTCTTTCTTTTCTTTCCAAAACTCTTGAACGTGCCGTCCTTGGCCAGCTCTCCTGCTATCTCTCTCAGAATGACCTTCTTGATCCTAATCAGTCAGGTTTCAAGACTGGGCATTCAACTGAGACTGCTCTTCTCTGTGTCACGGAGGCTCTCCGCACTGCTAAAGCTAACTCTCTCTCCTCTGCTCTCATCCTTCTAGACCTATCTGCTGCCTTTGATACTGTGAACCATCAGATCCTCCTCTCCACACTCTCCGAGTTGGGCATCTCCGGCGCGGCCCACGCTTGGATTGCGTCCTACCTGACAGGTCGCTCCTACCAGGTGGCGTGGCGAGAATCTGTCTCCGCACCACGCGCTCTCACCACTGGTGTCCCCCAGGGCTCTGTTCTAGGCCCTCTCCTATTCTCGCTATACACCAAGTCACTTGGCTCTGTCATATCCTCACATGGTCTCTCCTATCATTGCTATGCAGACGACACACAATTAATCTTCTCCTTTCCCCCTTCTGATAACCAGGCGGCGAATCGCATCTCTGCATGTCTGGCAGACATATCAGTGTGGATGACGGATCACCACCTCAAGCTGAACCTCGGCAAGACGGAGCTGCTCTTCCTCCCGGGGAAGGACTGCCCGTTCCATGATCTCGCCATCACGGTTGACAACTCCCTTGTGTCCTCCTCCCAGAGTGCTAAGAACCTTGGCGTGATCCTGGACAACACCCTGTCGTTCTCCACTAACATCAAGGCGGTGACCCGATCCTGTAGGTTCATGCTCTACAACATTCGCAGAGTACGACCCTGCCTCACACAGGAAGCGACGCAGGTCCTAATCCAGGCACTTGTCATCTCCCGTCTGGATTACTGCAACTCGCTGTTGGCTGGGCTCCCTGCCTGTGCCATTAAACCCCTACAACTCATCCAGAACGCCGCAGCCCGTCTGGTGTTCAACCTTCCCAAGTTCTCTCACGTCACCCCGCTCCTCCGCTCTCTCCACTGGCTTCCAGTTGAAGCTCGCATCCGCTACAAGACCATGGTGCTTGCCTACGGAGCTGTGAGGGGAACGGCACCTCCATACCTTCAGGCTCTGATCAGGCCCTACACCCAAACAAGGGCACTGCGTTCATCCACCTCTGGCCTGCTGGCCCCCCTACCTCTGAGGAAGCACGGTTCCCGCTCAGCCAGTCCAAACTGTTCGCTGCTCTGGCACCCCAATGGTGGAACAAGCTCCCTCACGACGCCAGGACAGCGGAGTCAATCACCACCTTCCGGAGACACCTGAAACCCCACCTCTTTAAGGAATACCTGGGATAGGATAAAGTAATCCTTCTAACCCCCCCCCCCCCTTAAAAGATTTAGATGCACTATTGTAAAGTGGTTGTTCCACTGGATATCATAAGGTGAATGCACCAATTTGTAAGTCGCTCTGGATAAGAGCGTCTGCTAAATGACTTAAATGTAATGTAATGTAAATGTACAACATACTATTAAATCCACTGGCTTACTGGTGTTCTTCCATGCCATCCATGGGAGGGGTGCGTCACTTGAGTGGGTTGAGTCACTGACGTTGTCTTCCTGTCTGGGTTGGCGCCCCCCCTTGGGCTGTGCCGTGGCGGAGATCTTTGTGGGCTATACTCGGCCTTGTCCCGGGATGGTATGTTGGTGGTTGGAGATATCCCTCCAGTGGTGTGGAGGCTGAGCTTTGGCAAAGTGGGTGGGGTAATATCCTACCTGTTTGGCCCTGTCCGGGGGTTTCATCGGATGGGGCCACAGTGTCTCCTGACCCCTCCTGTCTCAGCCTCCAGTATTTATGCTGCAGTAGTTTATGTGTCGGGGGGCTAGGGTCAGTCTGTCACATCTGGAGTATTTCTCTTGTCTTTTCCGGTGTCCTGTGTGAATTTAAATATGCTCTCTCTAATTCTCTCTTTCGGAGGACCTGAGCCCTAGGACCATGCCTCAGGACTACCTGGCTTGATGACTCCTTGCTGTCCCCAGTTCACCTGGCCATGCTGCTGCTCCAGTTCAAACTATTCTGCCTGCAGCTATGGAACCCTGACCTGTTCACCGGACGTGCTACCTGTCCCAGACCTGTTGTCCCAGACCTGCTGGAACCCTGACCTATTCACCGGACGTGCTACCTGTCCCAGACCTGCTGTTTTCAACTCTCTAGAGAGCAGGAGCGGTAGAGATACTCTCAAAGATCGGCTATGAAAAAGCCAACTGACACTTACTCTTGTGTCACCCTCGACAACTACTATGATTATTATTATTTGACAATGCTGGTCATTTATGAACATTTGAACATCTAGGCCATGTGCTGTTATAATCTCCACCCGGCACAGCCAGAAGAGGACTGGCCACCCCTCATAGCCTGGTTCCTCTCTAGGTTTCTTCCTAGGTTTTGGCCTTTCTCTGGAGTTTTTGCTAGCCACCGTGCTTCTACACCTGCATTGCTTGCTGTTTGGGGTTTTAGGCTGGGTTTCTGTACAGCACTTTGTGATATCAGCTGATGTAAGAAGGGCTATATAAATACATTTGATTTGATTTGTGACTATAATTACTGTTCCCTGAAGGAGGGAAACTAGGTACAACATACTATTAAATCCACACCTCGCTGGAAGCCCCGCATTCCACAGGTGATGAGCGTGAGACTCGGATATATTCCTTAAATGATTTAATCCTTAAATTTAATACCTCACTTCACCGACCCAGGAAGTGGCGGAGCCAAACAGGTGTTGTAACTCGTTCATAACTGGCACGCAGATCGGTAGAAATGGTAAGATAAATTGGCACTTCAAACGGAAATGGAAAAAGTTTGCCTATTTTACCGGAAACTCCAGGAGCATAACGTCAGAATTAACGAAGGACAGCAGCAGGTGGGGAATTGGTTATTTTCTTCTGGTTATATTGACCTCTGGCTTCCTCAAGTCATTTGTGTGTGTTAATTATTTAATCAAACGCTTGAAGCATCAGTTCAGTTCAAGTTCTGCACATACAGTTGATTTTATTAAACACATGGGGTGTGTCCTATGGAAAAATACACGTCATAACATTTCAACCAATCAATTGGTAGAAAGAAATACTATTTTTTTTAAATCTGCCCTAGAACATACAACATACATGCATTCAGACCCCTTCCCTTTTTACACATTTGGTTATTATAAAAATGATTTTTTTTTTCAATTATCAATTTTCAGACAATACCTAATAAAGACATCACAATACCCCATAAAAGTGAGAAAAAAAGTTTAGAAATGCTTGTATATATATATATATATATATATATATGTCATGCCAGTAGGCTACAGTAGGTTGTATCTCTCTAGGTCATGCCAGTAAGCTACAGTAGGTTGTAACTCTCTAGGTCATGCCAGTAGGTTACAGTAGGTTGTATCTCTGTAGGTCATGCCAGTAGGTTACAGTAGGTTGTATCTCTCTAGGTCATGCCAGTAGGTTACAGTAGGTTGTAGTAGGTTGTATCTCTCTAGGTCATGCCAGTAGGTTACAGTAGGTTGTAACTCTCTAGATCATGCCAGTAGGTTACAGTAGGTTGTATCTCTCTAGGTCATGCCAGTAGGTTACAGTAGGTTGTAACTCTCTAGGTCATGCCAGTAGGTTACAGTAGGTTGTATCTCTCTAGGTCATGCCAGTAGGTTACAGTAGGTTGTATCTCTCTAGGTCATGCCAGTAGGTTACAGTAGGTTGTATCTCTCTAGGTCATGCCAGTAGGTTACAGTAGGTTGTATCTCTCTAGGTCATGCCAGTAGGTTGTATCTCTCTAGGTCATGCCAGTAAGCTACAGTAGGTTGTAACTCTCTAGGTCATGCCAGTAGGCTACAGTAGGTTGTAACTCTCTAGGTCATGCCAGGAGGCTACAGTAGGCTGTATCTCTCTAGGTCATGCCAGTAGGCTACAGTAGGTTGTATCTCTCTAGGTCATGCCAGTAGGTTACAGTTGGTTGTATCCAAGTGGAAACAATTATCAACCCAATGTGGAAAGTGTTGAATTTGGTCAACAACAAAATGAATGGCTTATTTGCTACGTGAGGTTTACTTGATCTAGCAGAAGTTTCGTAATGATTAAGTTGTTACGTGGACACGTGACATACCGACAACTTTGATAAAACACTATAGGATTTGTCTCCAGATCGCTATGCATATTCATGCTAGTAGCTTAGCATCTCTCTCCATTGAATACAGGCGGTTGACGTCAACAACCCTCATAGAATATAAACAATAGATTACAATAATAAGATGTATCCACCAATCCAAAGACAGGATAGGTGGGAGATAGACAACCCACAGTGCAGCTTTGTGGACAACGACTCCCCTTGTTAGGACGGAGAGACATCTTGTCAGTATATCCATAATCTTTGGTGTAGCCAACCCAACTCTCACATGGCTCTATTGGGGGTCACGGTGTGTAGTAAAACATCACTACATTAAAATCACTACATGCCGTGGCCCCCCAGTCTGCGGTCAGCAGATAGACCCTCCTCAAATATATATGTTAAGTCACTTTTTGGAAACGGAACGGAGAAAACAAGGGGTAGCTTGTTCTCTACGTCGTCTGATTCTAGACATATCAGTCATCATCCCAGGACCCTCCGTTGAAGAGGTATTGACCAGCCAACTCCGAATATCCAAAGTTAAAAACTAATTGAAGGCGGTACTTACTGATGTTAATCAGATCTCCTGTCTCCTCCTCTTCATCTTTCAATGTGACAGTAATCTCTCCTTCCTTCTTCACCCCAAAAACGGCATCATCCTCTTCTTCCTCTTGTTTAACTGAAACGTCTTTCTCTTCATCTTTCACTGTAACAGTCTCACCCTCTACTTCTTGTTTTACTGTAACATCCTCCTCTTCCTTCTCCTCTTTCACGACAATGTTCAGCCCCAGAGCTTCTTTCTCCGTCCAGCAGACCTCCTCTTCTTTAACAGGAGGGGAGTAGTTTAGGGAGCTCATGTTCGGGGATGTTAGCTAGCTAGCTATCATTAGCGACTAGGCTAATGCTAACTTAACCAGCCAGCTACTATAGCTGACTAATACACAATAACGTTATATTAAATTAAATAGGTTAACAAGTAGATACGACAGAAGTGTGTCTAAAACACAGTAGGTAATATAGACCGAAAGCGTCTAAATAGCTTGAATCTTTCGGCTATGTTGGCTAGCAAGCTACCGAGGTGGTTGACGAGCTGTTTATGAAGAACCGTCCACTAGATTATACGTCACGCTGCAGCATCGCCTGAAAGACGCACATCGTCGTCTGCTGACTGGAGGGAAACGCAGTTGAGGATCACATTTTATTTTCAGACAAAGATTATTTTACATGGTTTTAATTAAATAATACTATTATATTGAGACATACAAAGACAGGAATGTGGTGATTGATTAGTGAGAATAAAAAATGTTTACTACAGCACATTTAAGACAGTTTCATTCAGTCAAACAACATATAAATAAGTAGCCAGTTACTGTAGGTCTATACTGCTCCTACATGGTGTAACAATACATCATGTAGATGCATATAATAAAGAGACTAGGTCTATACTGCTCCTACATAGTGTTACAATACATCATGTAGATGTATATAATGAACAGACTAGGTCTATACTGCTCCTACATGGTGTAACAATACATCATGTAGATGTATATAATGAACAGACTAGGTCTATACTGCTCCTACATGGTGTAACAATACATCATGTAGATGTATATAATGAACAGACTAGGTCTATACTGCTCCTACATGGTGTAACAATACATCATGTAGATGTATATAATGAACAGACTAGGTCTATACTGCTCCTACATGGTGTAACAATACATCATGTAGATGTATATAATGAACAGACTAGGTCTATACTGCTCCTACATGGTGTAACAATACATCATGTGGGGCTTTAAGGTAATGCTGTTGGTGTGACGTATAATGTAGTGGACGGAACTCTTCTTTCAACAACAGCAAAAGTTATTCAGCCTCCTCGGTAGCTTGCTAGACAAAATAGCCGAACCAATAAAGCTCTTTAGACGCGTTAGTGTGTATTAGCCACTGTGTTTTAAACCCACTTCTGTCGTCTAGTTAGTTATCCGATTTAATTTCATATTTACGGTGTTGTTGTTATTATTCAGCTAGCAGGCTGGTTAAGTTAGCATTAGCCTAGCTAGCTAACATCCCCGACCATGAGTTCACTAAGCTACTCTCCTCCTGCTAAAGAAGAGGTCTGCTGGACGGAGAAAGAGGGACTGTGGCTGAACGTTGTCGTGAAAGAGGAGGAGGAGGATGTCACAATACAAAAACAAGTAGAGGGTGAGGCTGTTACCGTGAAAGAAGAAGAGAAGGACGCGTTCAGAATGAAAGAGGAGGAAACTGGATATTTGGGCTCGGTTTCCCAAACGCATCTTAAGGCGTCCAATGGTTCTAACGATGAACGTTCCCTGATTAACACTAGTAAGTACTGTCTTAAATACAGAGGCACAAACTCAGCAGTTGTTGAATTGATGTTTGGTGTTAAAGGGGAAATATGCAATAGCTACATCCATATTGTGACTTTTAAATTATTTATTTATAAGCCATTGATTCTTGAAGAATATAACACGTGCCTCATGAGCTTAGTTCAACTGTTGTACCCCATCAGAACCCCAAATAAGCTTTATTTTACTCCAATGTTTAGAAACAATGTAAATCAACACTGTATAGCCTCAACATGGTTAAAACTATAATGTTGATATCGTGGATGGTCAGTCCTTGCATCCATAGGTCTGTCTGTGAATTTGAAAGTAGTTACATTTCTCCAACCCCATAATCATCTTATTACCAAAACAGTGGTGGAATTACAGCTTTGTTATTGTTTGAACTGCAGATTGGTTGATTGATTGTTGTGTGGCTTTTTTAAAGGGACAACCTAGTATTTAAACAGCAACTAAATGGCTGCCCAGAGACTTGGTTTGGTAAACAGCTGAGGGATTGGGGCTGGAGAAATGTAACCACTCTCAAATTCATAGAGAAAGCTATTGTAGCAACCGTAACCCAACACCTAGTGACCGCTTCAAGAAGTTCAGACATCTTGGCATAACAGTTATAAAGTGTTGGCTTGACAGTCAATGGACCCAGGTTTGAGTCCAGCTCAGGGCAACCCCCTGAATTCACTACACTATGAATACAAGGACTGGCCATCCATGATGTCATAATGATAGTTTAACCAGGTTTCTAGGCTATATAGTATATTCTAGAATTCATTCATGATGTCATAATGATAGTTTAACCAGGTTTCTAGGCTATATAGTATATTCTAGAATTCATCCATGATGTCATAATGATAGTTTAACCAGGTTTCTAGGCTTTATAGTATATTCTAGAATTCATCCATGATGTAATAATGATAGTTTAACCAGGTTTCTAGGCTATATAGTATATTCTAGAATTCATCCATGATGTCATAATGATAGTTTAACCAGGTTTCTAGGATATATAGTATATTCTAGAATTCATCCATGATGTCATAATGATAGTTTAACCAGGTTTCTAGGCTATACAGTATATTGTAGATTTGCCAGTGAAGATTTCCTGTGGAGGCAAATTATTAGAGCTGTTGATAAGTCATTGTATAATATTCAGCCAATTTATTTTCATGCCATTACAACAATATGGGCCAACTAGAGGAATAAACAAAACCTTCCTGAACCACCACCTCCTGCTGTCCTTCATAAATTCTGACGTTGCTGGTAATAGGCTACACAAGCTGTCAGTAACCTACTTTTGGAGTGCAAATTTATCTGACCATTTCTACCAATCTGTGTGCCAGTTATGATTTTCATATGCACATTTTACTGGAACAGGTTAATTTAATTTATAATAGTATCTCAAAATCATTGTCTGTGATTAATTTACATTCTATCTGTCACAGGATCCAACGAAAGTGGCGCCCCTCCTCGGTCGGGCGGCGCTCGGCGGTCGTCGTCGCCGGCCTATTAGCTGCCACCGATCGTTGTTTCAGTTTCGTTTAGTTTTGTCTGTCTGTTCCGCACCTGTTTTATGTATGTCATTAGTGGGGACTTATTTAATGTGTGTTTTCAGTTGGGGATTTTGTGCGGGATTGTTTGATTGTCCGTTCAGGACGGTGGTCAGTGTTTCATTACGGTTTTTTTCCCTAACAGTCTATTGAAGAGAGGATTTACCGGGCTGCGCCCCGTGCCTTTTGTGCCGCTTATATATATTGTTTGTTCGCAATATTGGGAGTGTGTTTTTCCCAGGCAGTCTGTCTGTAGCGCCCTGTGCCTCGCGTTTTTGTTTTGTGTGTCGAATTATTAAAAGGACACTCAACTCCAGCACCTGTCTCCTGCATCTGATTCCACCTTGCACCAGTCCAAGTCAACTCTGACAGAATCCCGCACCACAACATATGGAGTCAGCAGGAGCAGAAGCGCCATCCATGGCTGAGCAGGTCTCCCAACATGCCGGCCTCCTCCACCGCCTAGGCTCGGCCATGGATCAGGTGTTGGCCCGGTTGGAGAGCTGGGAGAGAGGTGCCTCCCCAGCCAGACCAGCTCCGGTTCCTCACCCTACGCACCTATCCACACCCACTGAAGCGGGTGCCGGCGGGATCCGGATTTCACCGCCCAGGGAGTTCGATGGAACGGCCGCTGGGTGCAAGGGGTTCTTGCTCCAACTGGAACTGTACCTGGCGACCGTCCGCCCCCCTCCCTCCGACGAAGAGAGGGTGAGCGTCCTCGTCTCGTGTCTCACGGGTCGAGCCCTGGAATGGGCCAATGCGGTCTGGGAAGGTCCAGACTCGGCCCGGGGTGACTACCCGGAGTTCACCCGCCGCTTCCGGGCGGTTTTCGATCATCCCCCGGAGGGCAGGGCGGCGGGTGAGCTACTATTCCATTTAAGACAGGAGACGAGGACCGCTCAGGACTTCGCATTGGAATTCCGGACTCTCGCCGCTGGATCGGGGTGGAACGAGCGGGCCCTGATAGACCACTATAGGTGTGGCCTTCGCGAGGACGTCCGCCGGGAGCTGGCATGTAGGGACAACACCTCCACTCTGGACCAACTGGTGGATTTGTCCATTAGATTGGACAACCTGCTGGCTGCCCGGGGACGTTCCAGTCGGGGCCTGTTCGTTCCGCCTACCAGTCCTCCCGCTCTACAGCCCATGGAGATAGGGGGGGCTGCACCGAGGAGGACCGGAGGGAGGGGTCTCTCTTGCACCCGATGTGGACACAGAGGACACACTGTGGACCGGTGCTGGAGAGGTCCCTCCGGGAGTTCGGAGGGCAGGCAGAGCACCGCTTCGGCCCCCCAGGTGAGTCCGCACCAGCCACACCCAGAGCCCCCTGTCGATCACTTGTACACCTCCGTTTGTTTTCCTAATTTTTCCCCTCACTTCCAGTATAAGGCGCTAGTCGATTCAGGTGCAGCTGGGAGTTTTATGGACCATGGGTTAGCGAAGAGGTTAGGGATCCCCCTGGTTCAGCTGGACCACCCCTTCCCCGTGCACGCCCTAGATAGTCGACCGCTAGGGTCAGGCCAAGTAGGGGAGGTCACAGTGCCACTGGTTATGCAGACGTGGGGGGGTCATGTGGAGCGTCTCAGCCTGTTCATCATTGACTCCCCAGCGTTTCCGGTGGTACTGGGAATCCCCTGGCTAGCCACACACAACCCCCAGATTTCGTGGAGACAGAGGGCTCTAACGGGGTGGTCGAGGGAGTGCTCAGGTAGGTGCATAGGAGTTTCCATCGGTGCGACTACGGTGGAAAGTCCAGACCAAGTCTCTACTGTGCACATTCCCTCAGAGTATGCCGATTTGGCTATCGCCTTCAGTAAGACGAAGGCGACTCAATTACCCCCCCATCGACAGGGAGATTGTGCGATAAACCTCCAGGCTGACGCGGTTCTTCCTAGGAGTCACGTGTATCCTCTGTCTCAGGAGGAAACAGTGGCTATGGATACATACGTCACTGAGTCCTTGAGACAGGGATACATTCGGCCCTCTAAATCCCCCGTCTCCTCGAGCTTCTTTTTCGTGAAGAAGAAAGAGGGAGGTCTGCGCCCGTGCATTGACTATAGAGGTCTAAATGCTATCACAGTGGGTTTCAGTTACCCGCTACCTCTCATTGCTACGGCAGTGGAGTCATTTCACGGGGCGCGCTTCTTCACGAAATTGGATCTCAGGAGTGCGTATAACTTGGTGCGTATCCGAGAGGGAGACGAGTGGAAAACCGCATTTAGTACCACATCTGGCCATTATGAGTACCTCGTCATGCCGTATGGGTTAAAGAATGCTCCCGCCGTCTTCCAATCCTTTGTGGACGAGGTCCTTAGGGACATGCTCGGGCAGGGTGTGGTGGTGTACATCGATGACATCCTGATCTGCTCCGCCACACGCGCCGAGCATGTGTCCCTGGTGCGTAAAGTGCTTGGGCGGCTGCTGGAGCATAACCTATACGTCAAGGCTGAGAAATGTGAGTTCTTCAAAAGAGCCGTCTCATTTCTAGGATATCGCATTTCCACCTCGGGGGTGGAGGTGGAGTGTGACCGCGTGACGGCTGTGCGTAATTGGCCAACCCCAGCCACTGTGAAGGAGGTGCAGCGGTTCTTGGGGTTCGCTAATTATTATCGGAGGTTTATCCGGGGTTTTGGCCAGGTAGCAGCTCCCATTACCTCACTGATGAAGGGGGGGGCCGGTGCGACTACGATGGTCAGCAGAGGCGGACAGAGCCTTTCATCGTCTGAAGGTTCTGTTTACCAATGCACCTGTCCTGGCGCATCCGGACCCCTCTTTGCCATTCATAGTGGAGGTGGACGCGTCCGAGGCTGGGGTAGGAGCTGTGCTATCGCAGCGTTCGGGCGTTCCTCCGAAGCTCCGCCCATGCGCGTTCTTTTCTAAGAAGCTGAGCCCGGCGGAGCGCAATTATGATGTGGGGGACCGGGAGCTGTTAGCCGTGGTCAGGGCTTTGACGGTGTGGAGACATTGGCTTGAGGGGGCACGTCACCCTTTTCTCATCTGGACCGACCACCGTAACCTGGAGTATATTCGGGCAGCGAGGAGGCTTAATCCCCGTCAGGCGAGGTGGGCCATGTTTTTCACGAGGTTTAACTTCACTCTCTCGTACATTCCAGGTTCCCGGAACCGGAAGGCTGACGCACTGTCGCGTCTCTACGACACCGAGGAGCGGACCATCGATCCTACTCCCATACTTCCCGCCTCCTGTCTGGTGGCACCGGTGGTATGGGAGGTGGATGCGGACATCGAGCGGGCGGTTCGGTCAGAACCTACTCCGTCGCAGTGTCCCGTGGGCCTGAAATACGTTCCGCTTGGTGTTCGCGATCGCCTGATCCGATGGTCCCATACTCTACCCTCCTCGGGTCATCCTGGGGTGGAACGGACAGTGCGGGGCCTGAAGGGGAGGTACTGGTGGCCCACCTTGGCTGAGGATGTCCGGCGTTATGTCTCGTCCTGTTCAGTATGCGCTCAGTGTAAGGCTCCTAGGCACCTACCTCGAGGGAAATTACAGCCCCTCCCTGTTCCACAGCGGCCATGGACTCACCTCTCGGTGGATTTCCTTACGGATCTCCCGCCGTCTCAGGGGAACACGGCGATCCTGGTCGTTGTGGACAGGTTCTCTAAGTCCTGCCGTCTGCTCCCTTTGCCCGGTCTTCCTACGGCCCTGCAGACCGCGGAGGCCCTGTTCACTCACGTCTTCCGGCACTATGGGGTGCCCGAGGACATCGTATCTGATCGAGGTCCCCAGTTTACGTCCAGGGTATGGAAATCGTTTATGGAGAGGCTGGGGGTCTCGGTCAGCCTGACCTCGGGGTTCCACCCCGAGAGTAATGGGCAGGTAGAGCGCATCAACCAGGATGTGGGCAGGTTCCTGCGGTCATATTGCCAGGACCGGCCAGGGGAGTGGGCGCAGTTCGTGCCATGGGCCGAAATGGCCCAGAACTCTCAGCGCCACTCCTCCACTAATCTGTCACCCTTCCAGGTGGTGCTGGGGTATCAGCCGGTCCTGGTGCCATGGCAACAGAGCCAGACGGAGGCTCCTGCGGTGGAGGCATGGGTCAAGCGCTCTCAGGAGACCTGGAACGCGGTCCAGGAATGTTTAAGGAGGGCGAGCGAACGACACAAAGAGAGCGCTGACCGCCACCGCAGTGACGCCCCCGTGTTTAACCCGGGGGATAGAGTCTGGCTCTCGACCCGGAACCTGCCTCTCCGCCTGCCCTGCCGGAAGCTGGGTCCGCGGTTTGTGGGGCCGTTTAAAGTCCTGAGGAGGATAAACGAGGTGTGTTACAGGTTACAACTTCCTTCGTATTACCGTATTAACCCCTCGTTTCATGTGTCTCTCCTCAGGCCGGTGGTAGCTGGTCCGCTGCAGGACAGTGAGGTGCTGGAGGCCCCCCCGCCCCCCCTGGACATCGGGGGGAGCCCGGCGTACACAGTCCGAGCCATCCTGGACTCCCGACGTCGGGTAGGGGGCCTGCAGTACCTCGTGGACTGGGAGGGGTACGGTCCGGAGGAGAGGTGCTGGGTTCCGGCGGCGGACGTTCTGGACCCCCCTATGCTGTTGGACTTCCACCGTCGCCGACCGGATCGGCCGGCGCCTCGCCCTCCGGGCCGTCCCCGAGGCCGGCGTCGGCGCGCGGCTGGAGCCGCGCGTCAGGGGAGGGGTACTGTCACAGGATCCAACGAAAGTGGCGCCCCTCCTCGGTCGGGCGGCGCTCGGCGGTCGTCGTCGCCGGCCTATTAGCTGCCACCGATCGTTGTTTCAGTTTCGTTTAGTTTTGTCTGTCTGTTCCGCACCTGTTTTATGTATGTCATTAGTGGGGACTTATTTAATGTGTGTTTTCAGTTGGGGATTTTGTGCGGGATTGTTTGATTGTCCGTTCAGGACGGTGGTCAGTGTTTCATTACGGTTTTTTTCCCTAACAGTCTATTGAAGAGAGGATTTACCGGGCTGCGCCCCGTGCCTTTTGTGCCGCTTATATATATTGTTTGTTCGCAATATTGGGAGTGTGTTTTTCCCAGGCAGTCTGTCTGTAGCGCCCTGTGCCTCGCGTTTTTGTTTTGTGTGTCGAATTATTAAAAGGACACTCAACTCCAGCACCTGTCTCCTGCATCTGATTCCACCTTGCACCAGTCCAAGTCAACTCTGACACTATCTAAATCTAAATGAAAATTATACAAGTCTAAAAGTAACTTTTATTGCCATTGCCAACTATGTAAAACATTGCCAACAAATAAAAACATTGCAAATAAATATCCTCTAAATCACATGGCCTGTCTACAACGAACTTGAAACATTGTATTAATAATTCAGGGCCCTCAGTTTCCCGCCAGTGAGTTCTGGACAGACACAGCTGTAGGCTATTTGTTAAAGGGATAAGAAGTAATCAGGTATTTTATGACATTTCCACTGGATCAGTGCATTACATTTTTCCCTTTTATGCTGAGTGATTATCGAAAGGGCGAGAGCTGGAAATGTTTTTCAAATACTTTGAGGAACTATTGTCATTTACAATTGATTTTGATTAGACTTTGTTTACTTGCTGTTTGAGGTGAAGAGAAATTTGCTTTGAGAAGCTCCACAACTCATTAGTGGTGGTGCATTAAGACAATCAGAAATACTATCAGACATCCCCAAATGGGCACATTTATAGGCCTACATTTGCACACAGGACAGGTAGACTAGTCCTACTTCTATATGCGTAATTAGGTGTGTGTCCTTACTCAACATCGACAGGAGTGTTTCAAACAAAAGACAGTGAATAAATTGACAAAACTGACATATCTTGCGGGGTAAGGTCTGGGTGGTCTGCCAGGGGCCGTTTCATTTAGTATCCATTTGGGTCAGTTGGGGAATGATTGTATTTCCCCATAGTATGTTGTCCCGAAGTTGACCGACTGAAAGGGAGTGTAACTTTATGACTATAATTACTGTTCCCTGAAGGAGGGAAATGAGGTACAACACTTGTTTGGCCTCAGTCTCATCACCTGTGGAAGGCGGGGCTTCCAGCGAGGCGTGGATTTAATAGTATGTTGTACCTAGTTTCCCTCCTTCAGGGAACAGTAGTTATAGCATAACATGTGGATTTAATAGTATGTTGTACCTAGTTTCCCTCCTTCAGGGAACAGTAGTTATAGCATAACATGTGGATTTAATAGTATGTTGTACATAGTTTCCCTCCTTCAGGGAACAGTAGTTATAGTCATAACGTGTGGATATAATAGTATGTTGTACAGTTTTCATGGGCACAGAAATCCTATATCATTTCAGAGTTTGCTAAATCCAATGGTTCTAACCTAGAGTCACCTTAACTTTATTGACAACACCCAAATGGATACTGTCATTAATGCGGTTCTTCAATAATTACACATAATACTTAATACTGTAGCTGTTTAGTTACAGTCACATGTTCAACTATCATCAGCTGATCCAGGAAATCATTTTCTGAATGACAGTCACATGACAAACGTCACGACATGCAACAACAACCAAAGTGCTTCTTCATTCATTACTCTGGTAAAGACAGTTATGCTGTGCTCCATGTTGGATCCAACATCCCTAACAAATGTATGTTTATAATGTGTTATTGTCTGGTTGATTTACAGTAGGGTCTCGTTAGTCTGTTTGCACACAGATACTTTGCTCATAATGTGTAGAGAACTATTCCTTGATGGATAGGCTATTGTTCAACACACAGAGCTATTTTCCTATATTTGTTATTAGGTGAAGTTATGGGTCCTACAGTAGGTCTATGTTGTTGTTAGGTGAAGTTATGGGTCCTACAGTAGGTCTATGTTATTGTTAGGTGAAGTTATGGGTCCTACAGTAGGTCTATGTTGTTGTTAGGTGAAGTTATGGGTCCTACAGTAGGTATATGTTGTTGTTAGGTGAAGTTATGGGTCCTACAGTAGGTCTATGTTGTTATTAGGGGAAGTTATGGGTCCTACGGTGGGTCTATGTTGTTGTTTGTTGAAATTATGGGTCCTACAGTAGGTCTATGTTATTGTTAGGTGAAGTTATGGGTCCTACAGTAGGTCTATGTTATTGTTAGGTGAAGTTATGGGTCCTACAGTAGGTCTATGTTATTGTTAGGTGAAGTTATGGGTCCAACAGTAGGTCTATGTTATTGTTAGGTGATGTTATGGGTCCTACAGTAGGTCTATGTTATTGTTATGGGTCCTACAGTAGGTCTATGTTATTGTTATGGGTCCTAGAGGACACTATGTGTCTCATGCAACAACAACCAAAGTGCTTCTTCGTTCATTACATAGGTATGTTTGTTGTTTGGTGAAGTTATGGGCCAATTTGGCAAACAGTGTACAAACCCTCATTGTCAGGCTGATGGAAAAGCTAGACAAAGAGCATTTTACTGTTTGAAGTGTTTTTTAAGTACAAAGCGGTTGATTTGCGATGATGACACAACCATTATATTAAGCAGGACATTCAAACGAGCCTTACAACTTTAATCCAAAGTAGTGTGAAATGTACTCATAAGCAACCTGGAAATGGAGGTTACTCCCCTGAGTTTTCCCCTATTCACATTCAGAATACATTGTGAAAAACTAAAATCTTTGCTCACCATTTTTGCTCCAGGCAGATATACTACATCCATAACTAGTGGTTTCCTCATTACCAGATATACTACATCCATAACTAGTGGTTTCCTCATTGCCAGATATACTACATCCATAACTAGTGGTTTCCTTATTACCAGATATACTACATCCATAACTAGTGGTTTCCTCATTAGCAGATATACTACATCCATAACTAGTGGTTTCTTCATTAGCAGATATACTACATCCATAACTAGTGGTTTCCTCATTACCAGATATACTACATCCATAACTAGCGGTTTCCTCATTAGCAGATATACTACATCCATAACTAGTGGTTTCCTCATTACCAGATATACTACATCCATAACTAGTGGTTACCTCATTACCAGATATACTACATCCATAACTATCGGTTTCCTCATTAGCAGGGAGGAGTTTCTACAACCAAATTGCCCTCGTGTCGCAATTTTAGCAAACACAGAAAGGGGCCTGTATTGGAGACCAAAAGTCGTTTGGCACACTGCTTAGGATTTCAACAACTTTAATAATTTATTTCTAGCCTACAATCATCAGTTTTACTACTAATGTGAAAACAAGACTAAATATTACTATTCTTGCTCATTTTAAGACAATTAAATAATTGTAACATTCATTACAGACGTCAATTGTTGTATATCATGGCTCCGCTGTTGGAATCACCTTTTACAGTGGATTCTGCTGTTTTGGGCCTTTAATCATCTGTCTGACTTTGTTATTCACACAGGAGAGAGACGTGACTATCGTGGATCCTCTGGGGAGCCTCAACAACCTCATGATGCTGAAGAGGCAGAGAAGAGTGTCTCCACATTCGAACACCTCAAGAAACACCCGCAGAGATCCACAGGGAAGAAACCTCACTGCTGCTCTGACTGTGGGAAGAGATTCAACTCGACAGCAGGCATTATAATTCATCAGAGAATCCACACTGTAGAGAAACCTTATAGCTGTACTCAATGTGGGAAGAGTTTTACTCATTCAACCAGCCTGATATCACACCAGAGATCACACACAGGAGATAAACCATATAGCTGTGATGAATGTGGGAAGAGTTTTACTGCATTTAGAAATCTGACTCTACACCAGAGAATACACACAGGAGAGAAACCTTATAGCTGTACTCAATGTGGGAAGAGTTTTACTCAGCTAAGCAACCTGATATCACACCAGAGAACACACACAGGAGAGAAACCCTTTGGCTGTGATGAATGTGGGAAGAGTTTTACTCGTTCAACCAGCCTGATATCACACCAGAGAACACACACTGGAGAGAAACCCTATAGCTGTGATGAATGTGCGAAGAGTTTTACTGGTTCTAGCAATCTGATTCGACACCAGAGAACACACAGAGGAGAGAAACCTTATAGCTGTGCTCAATGTGGGAAGAGTTTTTCTATGTCTAGCAAGTTGACTACACACCAGAGAACACACACAGGAGAGAAACCTTATAGCTGTACTCAATGCGGGAAGCGTTTTACTCAGTTAAGCAACCTGATATCACACCAGAGAACACACACAGGAGAGAAACCCTATGGCTGTGATGAATGTGGGAAGAGTTTTACTGGTTCTTTTAATCTGACTCGACACCAAAGAACACACACAGAAGAGAAACCGTATAGCTGTAATCAATGTGGGAAGAGTTTTACTCAGTCAAACAGCCTGGTACAACACCAGAGAACACACACACAAGAGAAACATCGTAGCTGTGACCAGTGATATTCTGATAAAAGATCTCTGATCAAATATTAGAAAATACATGCATGAAGGAGTTGTTTCATGATATCAATGAATTAATGTCACAATGTAGAATGTATTTTAATGATGTCACAATGTACAATAAACGTTTGTCCCCTGTTCAATTGATTTCAACATGATATGAATATTAGCCTCAGGGGGAAAATCCAGGCTCTGAATTGAACGAGTTACTACATTTACATTTACATTTGAGTCATTTAGCAGACGCTCTTATCCAGAGCGACTTACAGTAGTGAATTCATACATTTCATTTCATGCATTTTTTGTGTGTGTTTATGTGATTTAACAAAAAGTGACTAACAAAAAAAGAGTTGTGTTATACTTACGACGTTGGTGACCCACTGGAATCAAAATGCAACACTTCAAAATGTAGCTAGATGTTTTCTACAAATTGTCCTCTAACCAGGGATGTACACATTTTTCCCAGATTCCGTGTGGTTTTTGAGCTGTTAGTTTTAACAGGACGTGCAACCTCATCTCCCTCCTCTTGCACAAATGATTTTAGCATGATATTGATGAGTTATGACAAATAAGTTTTGCATTCCTTTGTTAAGCGACCCCTAAATTTAAATGCATCACTCCAAAATGTAGCTGACTGTCTTCTGCAGATTGTCCTCTAATCAGTGGGATAAAATATATCTCCCATTTCCATGTGTTTTTTTAGTTATGCTAGTTTCAACAGCACGTACAACCTGATTTCCCCCCTAATCGATATCAGTGATTTATTGCTACTTGTCAAAACAACAGTGTTTTTGGTTGTTGTGTCCATGGTGAGGACAATTTGGTTTGTAACTGTCTCAAGGTTGGGTAGTCAAAAAGTTTTGTGTTTTGCGTTTAGCCAGTGCGTTGCCATGGATCTTATTTTGACTGCACGTTTTTCCGCATTGGAGATGAGTTTTGTTTGGGCTCGTTCCAAGGGGACGAGAGTTCTAGAAGCTAGTGAGTTTTAGGAAGACGGGAGTTCTAGAAGCTAGTGAGTTTTAGGAAGACGAGAGTTCTAGAAGCTAGTGAGTTTTAGGAAGACGAGAGTTCTAGAAGCTAGTGGAGAAAAGATATGTTTTTTTTTCTTGTTTTTAATTGTTGACGCCATGTTTATATTGGTGAAGGTGAAGCATTGTAGTTGATTATAATGTGAAATGGATTTTTGCACGTATAGCTCGTTAGTACGTCTAGCTCGTTAGCACGTCTAGCCTCTTACATCTAGACGTTCCGCTAGCGGAACACCTGCTCCAATATCCAATAATGGGTGTGGCGCGAAATACAAAGTCCTCGATAATCCGAAAACTTCAATTTTTCAAACATGACTATTTTACAGCATTTTAAAGACAAGACTCTCCTTTATCTAACCACACTGTCCGATTTCAAAAAGGCTTTACAACGAAAGTAAAACATTAGATTATGTCAGCAGAGTACCCAGCCAGAAATAATCAGACACCCATTTTTCAAGCTAGCATATAATGTTATAAAAACCAAAACCACAGCTAAATGCAGCACTAACCTTTGATGATCTTCATCAGATGACACTCCTAGGACATTATGTTATACAATACATGCATGTTTTGTTCAATCAAGTTCATATTTATATCAAAAACCAGCTTTTTACATTAGCATGTGACGTTCAGAACTAGCATTCCCACCGAACACTTCCGGTGAATTTACAAAATTACTCACGATAAACGTTCACAAAAACATAACAATTATTTTAAGAATTATAGATACAGAACTCCTTTATGCAATCGCGGTGTCCGATTTTAAAATAGCTTTTCGGTGAAAGCACATTTTGCAATATTCTGAGTAGATAGCCCAGCCATCACAAGCTAGCTATTTTGACACCCACCAAGTTTGGTACTAACCAAACTCACATTTACTATAAGAAAAATTGGATTACCTTTGCTGTTCTTCGTCAGAATGCACTCCCAGGACTTCTACTTCAATAACAAATGTTGGTTTGGTTCCAAATAATCCATAGTTATATCCAAATAGTGGCATTTTGTTCGTGGGTTCAAGACACTATCCGAAGGGTAAAGAAGGGTGACGCGCCCGGCATGTTTCGTGACAAAACATTTCAAAATATTCCATTACCGTACTTCGAAGCATGTCAAACGCTGTTTAAAATCAATTTTTATGCGATTTTTCTCGTAAAAAAAGCGATAATATTCCGACCGGGAAACCCTGTTTTTCGTTCAAAGACGAAAAAATAAAACATGGTGTCGGCTCGTGCACGCACCCCCAGTCTCATTGTTCTCAGATCGACCACTATCCAAATGCGCTACTGTTTTTCAGCCATGTCCTGCAAAGTCATCATTCAAAGTTCTGGCGCCTTCTGAGAGCCAATGGGAGCGTTAGAAAATGTCACGTTATGCCAGAGATCCCCAGTTTTGGATAGAGATGATCAAGAAGGCAAAGAAATAGTCAGAGAGGGCGCTTCCTGTTTGGAATCTTCTCAGGTTTTGGCCTGCCAAATGAGTTCTGTTGTACTCACAGACACCATTCAAACAGTTTTAGAAACTTTGGAGTGTTTTCTATCCAAAGCTAATAATTGTATGCATATTCTAGTTTCTGGGCAGGAGTAATAATCAGATTAAATCGGGTACGTTTTTTATCCGGCCGTGAAAATACTGCCCCCTATCCATAACAAGCTAGCTCGTTAGCACGTAGGACGCACTGATTGGTGTCACCTCATTAGTCAGTATGTGTTACACCTGTGTGCTGGGTTGTCCATCTCATTAGTGGGAAGATGTTTCACCTGAGCTGGTCCAGGTTCTATTTAAGAGTGTCTGGCCCAGTGCTTCAGTTGTCTTGATAGATGTGGAGAGTCAACACCTTTAGTTGCTCCACTTCCTGTCTTTAAGTTTGGTGTGGGTTTTTCTTTTGTTTGCCTCTTCTTGGGAAGATTTAGCGGGTCTCATGGTGGGTGTCTTTTAGGTCCCAGTTGTTGTTACAAGTCAACTTTCAGTTTACACTGTGAGAGCAAATCTGCAAGATTGTTGTAATACTTTTATTGCATCAAATGGTTGTTTTATGCAACAGAATTGAGGGTTCTTAGAACTATTGTGTCTGTGTGTTCTACTGAGGATGGGCCTCTGGGAGAAAACACTGACAGGAGATTTACAATGTATTTTGGGTGATAAAACCTAAAGAGACCGCATTCCAGAGCATGAGTTAATGTTTCTGTTCTATATGGTACCAGGGAGAGATGACCCCAGGGCCAGACCCTGGTCTCTACACAAAGAGTACTGTTTTTACAGCAGATACTGTCTGCTGAGAATTATAAGTATCTTTCATACAAATCTTAACCTTGTGACCCGTTCTATACATCTGTTGTTCATCATGTAGGTTGAAAGGGCTGTAAAAGAACTTTGTACTTTTGTCCCGTGGGTCCACCAGCCATCATTATCGTAGAGCACTCAATTGATTCACTTTATATGTGTACGTTGTATTGACCTGCTCCCTTATAAGTGAATAAAGATTTAGTTTAAGAATAACTCTGACTTGTGTGATAAGTTTGTCTCTTCGCATTTGATATTAAAGAAAATAACCACATTTGGCGATGGGGATGTGAATCTTCACTTGGTGACCGCTCCTGGTGACCTGGACCTCATGGTGCACCAGGGATCCCTCTAACTTGGGATCTCAGGGAGACCACACTGCGGGAACGGAGCAAATGGACCCACCTTTGATCTGAGAGGCAGCGAGCCGAGTGGATACCACATCTCCAACGTAGTTTTAAAAAAAAGAAAGTGAGCGAAACATGCAATGTGGAGTTTTTAGAAAAGCCTCGTAGGCTCTGAGTGTGTATTCCTGTGTGGAGGTGTAAACAGGGCCCAGTCAGGAGGCTCTGAGTGTGTATTCCTGTGGGGGGGGGCACCTTGGCGGTGTAAACAGGGCCGAGTCGGTGGAGGATGATCTGAGAGTCAGTCGACTCAGACACCTATCATTGGTCGGTTGCGGGCGACCTAGAGCTGTCCTGACACTGAATTGATCACAGTGGGGATTGGTCTGTAGGGGTGAGGGGCCAGGGTGACTGTGGGTTCTGTGTGAAACACGGTACCTGGTGAAACTCTATTGGAAGAAGGACCTCATTCTGAAAAGTGTCTGTGTGACCCTCAGAAGTGGTGAATTCCAATGATTTTAAATGTGCTGCCAGGTATGCCCTGGGTTCAGTCATTTAGTGTTAAATATCTAGAATCTGTGTGAACTAGATGACAACTAGAATCTGTGTGAACTAGATGACAACTAGAATCTGTGTGAACTAGATGACAACTAGAATCTGGGTGAACTAGTTTTGGCCATTTAACGTTAAAACATCCGGAATCTGTGTGAACTGGATGAAAACTAGAATCTGTGTTTACTATTTAAGACTATTTATGATATAGTATAAGCTAGTAAGGTGCACCTGTAATTATTTTAAACATATACTTGTTTTAAACCTGTAATTGTTTTAAACCTGGACCCCATTTTAGAAGTATTGAGAGATGTAAATGTATGAGTTTCATTATCCTAGGAACTAACCATGAGATAGAAATGAGAAAATACTCCTGCAGGTTAAAATATTGTTGAAAAACAACTGTTACGGATACAGGTATCCTGTGCATGTATTTTCTTTCCTTCTGCCCTATTCACAGGTGCCGCAAATCAGAAGACACCTGCTCCTTTTCTCTTACCCAATCACATCCCCTTTCCCTTGGTTTAAAAGTATCCCAATCAGTTCTCTCTTTTGTTTTTGCAACTACATGTCACTTTGTCCGTTATCCTGTGAGTGTTGTTTTGTTATGGTGTTTGACTGTTTGTTTGTTGGTGGGAAAAGGGGTACCAAGACAAGTCGCCCATGGGCATACATTACCCCTGGGGTAAATATTATACATACATACACTATAAATATTGTCTAAAGAACACTAGTTAGAACTGGCCAACCACCCACTGTATTTTATCGGTTAGTGAGCTAGCTGTTGTTGAAGCAGGTAGACTAGCTTAGGGGTGTTTTTGAATACTTATTATTTCTTTCCTTGGGTCCAGCTCAGCCCCTTTTCCCACCCCCCTTTAAAAATAAACCTGAAGTGTTTGACAATACATTTAAGTTGTCTGTGGTTTTTGTTCTCACTGTTCCTTTTCACTGTTATAATTTGCGTGAGATATGTTACGGGTCTCGTTTCCATCCCCCCCTAGACTGCAGGGACAAAGGGATTCGTAACAACAACTAATTGATTAGTTATGTTTGGGAATAGCACTGTGGTATGAGAGTTGTGTGACTGTGATATGAGAGTTGTGTGACTGTGATATGAGAGTTGTGTGACTGTGATATGAGAGTTGTGTGACTGCAATATGGGAGTTGTGTCTTAATCTGAAGTTTGGATAGAAACATAGAGATCTGTAGTTCCTCTCAGAGATCTGGACTGTCAAAATAGCAGGATGATGTCCTCACCCCTGCCTCGCCTCTCTACCTCTGATAGTCCTTGGATTATCTTGTCTATATCCATTCCATGGACTTGATTCATTTCTGACAAGATAATTTGCACACATTTGAATGCTAATAGATTTCAGTTTGTATTGACTGCTATGTAGGTTAAATGTACACTTCAAATGCAGCTGTCCTACAACATATCTGTACCTTCTTCTTGATCCCAATTGCATTGTGTCCATGTTCTGTCCTATAAAAATGTAGCAAAGGAAGAGAGAATGTGTCAAAGAATAGTCTTACAAGCATTAATATATATTAAATAAATATTGAAAGATAAATGGCATCGACATATAATGTAAAATAGAAGAACATATTGGAGAAAGCACTAGCCAATACAGTACTGCCATACAGTAACAGTACTGTCATACAGGCCTAATATCACATTTCAAGATATCTTTGTACACAAATTGTTCAATCATTTCTCAGGCTGACTTGAAAGATTATACGCAACATTTTGCTGCGTGGCAATACTGTGTTTGGATTCTGAAGGGCATTAATACAAAAGAGGTAGTCTAGACACTGTATTAATACCAAATCAAATGTATTTATAGAGCCCTTCTTACATCAGCTGATATCTCAAAGTGCTGTACAGAAACCCAGCCTAAAACCCCAAACAGCAAGCAATGCAGGTGTAGAAGCACGGTGGCTAGGGAAAAACTCCCTAGAAAGGACAAAACCTAGGAAGAAACCTAGAGAGGAACCAGGCTATGAGGGGTGGCCAGTACTCTTCTGGCTGTGCCAGGTAGAGATTATAACAGCACATGGCCAAGATGTTCAAATGTTCATAAATGACCAGCATGGTCAAATAATAATAATCATAGTAGTTGTCGAGGGTGCAACAAGTAAGCAACTCAAGAGTAAGTGACAGTTGGCTTATTCATAGCCGATCTTTGAGAGTATCTCTACCGCTCCTGCTGTCTCTAGAGAGTTGAAAACAGCAGGTCTGGGACAGGTAGCACGTCCGGTGAACAGGTCAGGGTTCCAGCAGGTCTGGGACAGCAGGTCTGGGACAGGTAGCATGTCCGGTGAACAGGTCAGGGTTCCATAGCCGCAGGCAGAACAGTTGAAACCGGAGCAGCAGCACGGCCAGGTGGACTGGGGACAGCAAGGAGTCATCATGCCAGGTAGTCCTGAGGCATGGTCGTGAGGCATGGTCCTAGGGCTCAGGTCCTCCGAGAGAGAGAAAGAGAGAAAGAGAGAATTAGAGAGAGCATATTTAAATTCACACAGGACACCAGATAAGACAAGAAAAATACTCCAGATGTAACAGACTGACCCTAGCCCCCCGACACATAAACTACTGCAGCATAAATACTGGAGGCTGAGACAGGAGGGGTCAGGAGACACTGTGGCCCCATCCGATGAAACCCCTGGACAGGGCCAAACAGGCAGGATATAACCCCACCCACTTTGCCAAAGCACCCCTCCCAGGGACGTCATGGAAGAACACCAGTAAGCCAGTGACTCAGCCCCTGTATTAGGGTTAGAGGCATAATACCATTATGCATTTGAATCCCATCTACAGCTACCGTCTAAGATATTAATTTCCTTCCACAAGGGGGCGTACATGTAACGTTTCCTAAATGGGATAGTATTGTACATGTAACGTTTCCAAAATGGGATAGTATTGTCCATGTAACGTTTCCAAAATGGGATAGTATTGTCCAAGTAACGTTTCCAAAATGGGATAGTATTGTACATGTAACGTTTCTAAAATGGGATAGTATTGTCATGTAACGTTTCCTAAATGGGATAGTATTGTACATGTAACGTTATGCCCCCTTGTGAGTTAAAAGTATTGCATGCTGTAGCAGGTTATATAAAGAGAAAGACCTCCATTGACGATTCAGTTCGTTGTAACATCTCGTCTGGACAGGTCACCGTCCTTAGTTAGTTAGTTAGTTAGTTAACGAAGCTAACGTTAGCTAGTTCATTATCACAAAAGTGAGAACTGCTCTAGATTGGAAACTTACGTTAATGAGTGTAAAGCCATATTGGGTTTATGGAAACGATATACAATATATGGTAAAGAATATAGTTGAGGAAATAATCCAAACCTAGTTGTGCCTAGTTAGGACATAACGTTAGCTAGCTAGCTAACGGTACTGTACTGTAGCTCATACAACGCCGACGGTCAAACCCGGCTTTCTAATATTTACGTTAATTAACTATAGTAACGTTATGGAAGATATTCACAGAAAACCATCATTGTCTTCGTTATTCATTATTAGTATGTTATATTATTATAATAAATGATTTCGAGACATATTCAGAGCCAAACATCAACCCAACTTAACCTTTTTAACTGTTGTCGCATCCAAACTTGTCACCATCGTTTTCAGTTGTAATTGCGAAGTTCCCGGAAGAAGTCCAGCAACAACGGAGGTTCCTCGATGAACCCACCTTCTAACAAGTTCTTTGAAGAACCTTTTGGGGCTGTTTTTCATTGACCAAGAACCCTACGGTTCTTAGGGGATCTGAGAACAACTCCAGTTGAACGCTTCATTTTTAGAGTGTAGTTGGTAAACACGTGATCTTGGTATGTGTACGTGTGTGGAGAACGAGACATAGACTAACTGTGAATTGGTCATCTCGTTCTGTAGCAACAGCTAGTTATTCTAGTTTTCCAGTGAGGTGTCAAAACAACAGGAAATCACTCTAGACACAGTTCCTCTGAAGTAGATCAACAGTTCCCTGAATTGGGGCAAGCGCCTTTGGCCTGTCTGCCCAGAGGGTGTGTGGTTGCAGACCCACATAAACATACACATAAACTTCTCAACCTTAAAGAGATCCTTCAACACAATAGAAGTCATATCAACTTAAAGAGGTTAACATAGATTTTTCCCTCACAACATTGCTCTAGAGATAAATCAGACCCAGCCTGAACTGTGTGACGTAGTAGGGAGTTGTAGTTTCTCTAGAGATAAATCAGACCCAGCCTGAACTGTGTGATGTAGTAGGGAGTTGTAGTTTCTCTAGAGATAAATCAGATCCAGACTGAACTGTGTGATGTAGTAGGGAGTTGTAGTTTCTCTAGAGATAAATCAGACCCAGCCTGAACTGTGTGATGTAGTAGGGAGTTGTAGTTTCTCTAGAGATAAATCAGACCCAGGCTGAACTGTGTGATGTAGTAGGGAGTTGTAGTTTCTCTAGAGATAAATCAGGTCCAGGCTGAACTGTGTGATGTAGTAGGGAGTTGTAGTTTCTCTAGAGATAAATCAGATCCAGACTGAACTGTGTGATGTAGTAGGGAGTTGTAGTTTCTCTAGAGATAAATCAGATCCAGACTGAACTATGTGTTGTAGTAGGGAGTTGTAGTTTCCAACAGGCCAGTATTCCACATAGTTTAGCGCATAAAACGTAATTAACTACAATGACCATAATCCATTGCCTTGTCTGTTTCTTTTACACCTGCTATGTAAAAGAGACAGAAGAATGCACAATGGTCAATGCTATCTGGGATCCTTGGGACATCCCTACCCTAAACCCTAACCTTAACCCCTACCTTAACCATTTTAAATGTCAACTAAAATGGCCTAGGGACGTCCCAAGGATATATCTCTACCTGAAAATACAGTATCTAAGTGATTGATAGTTGGTATTCAGCAGTCATAAAGCCTTATTTACTTTAATGAACTACTAAAATAGTGATTTTTGTCAGACAGCATAGACAGCAGCTCTACACTTTATTGACTGACTGATCCATTCATCCTTCCATCCCTCCTCAGCCTTCCTCTCCTCTGAAGACCCAGTGAGGGTGGAGCTCAGTCAGAGAGCTGTTGAGGGACTGGTTAGGAAGAACACTTCTACAGCCAGAGAGGTGAGAGGTCACACATGGTTTAGATGGTGAATATTTATGTCCCCTTAGTGGTTCATCACGTCAGCAAAAGGGAATATGTTCCATCATCCACGTTTATTTACATTAGTGCAAATTGTCCACTGATATTGGTGTAATTTCTCACCCCTTTCGGCTGTATGAAAGTTCATTTCCCCTCAGACACACACATTTGTTCTTTGATATTATGAAGGTCATTTGTGTCAAATGTACCTTTCCCCACTCATTCACCCCATCTCTTTACATTGCAGATGCATATTTGGTGGCCTGGCTGCATCCAGACGATGTCAAAGGCCCATCCTGGTAGATCTGAACCTAATGCAGCTTGGAGTGATCAGATGACAGAAGTCACATTTAGGTGCAAGGTGTAACTGAGGCCATAGATGCTCCATATCCATTACTTTGAGTGTTTTATATAATATGACTAAATGTGTTTCTGTGTTGCAGGGGCAGTCAGAAATGGAACAGCAAGGCCACAGAACATGACATAAGCAGAGCTGTGGGAGACCACCTCAAGCCCCTGGTAGAGCCGCGGGTGGTGTTTACCACTCCACCACGCCTTCAGCAGGCTGGAAAAGTGGGATTGATCTGGTTGATCCATTTGTTTGTTTCGGTTTGCAGTAGTTGAATCCTTTGACGTAATGTTGATTTAAACATGTATCTCCAACAAATGCACTGGGTGATACTAAACGTACATACCAGCACTATCCCTTCCAGACTCCCTCTGCCTACCCAAGGACGTCAGAGGACAAGAATCAGTTAACCACCTAACCGAGGAACTCAATTCAACCTTGCGCAATACCCTAGATGCAGTTGCACCCCTAAAAATTAAAAACATCTGTCATAAGAAACTAGCTCCCTGGTATACAGAAAATACACGAGCTCTGAAGCAAGCTTCCAGAAAATTGGAACGGAAATGGCGCCACACTAAGCTGGAAGTCTTCCGACTAGCTTGGAAAGACAGTACCGTGCAGTATCGAAGAGCCCTCACTGCTGCACGATCATCCTATTTTTCCAACTTAATTGAGGAAAATAAGAACAATCCGAAATTTCTTTTTGACACTGTCGCAAAGCTAACTAAAAAGCAGCATTCGCAAATGGAGGATGGCTTTCACTTCAGCAGTAATAAATTTATGAACTTTTTTGAGGAAAAGATCATGATCATTAGAAAGCAAATTACGGACTCATCTTTAAATCTGGGTATTCCTCCAGGGCTTCATTGTCCAGAGTCTGCACAACTCTGCCAGGACCCTGGCTCAAGGGAGATACTAAAGTGTTTTAGTACTATATCTCTTGACACAATGATGAAAATAATCATGGCCTCCAAACCCTCAAGCTGCATACTGGACCCTATTCCAACTAAACTACTGAAAGAGCTGCTTCCTGTGCTTGGCCCTCCTATGTTGAACATAATAAACGGCTCTCTATCCACCGGATGTGTACCAAGCTCACTAAAAATGGCAGTAATAAAGCCTCTCTTGAAAAAGCCGAATCTTGACCCAGAAATTATAAAAAACTATCGGCCTATATCGAATCTTCCATTCCTCTCAAAAATTTTAGAAAAAGTTGTTGCGCAGCAACTCACTGCCTTCCTGAAGACAAACAATGTATACGAAACGCTTCAGTCTGGTTTTAGACCCCATCATAGCACTGAGACTGCACTTGTGAAGGTGGTAAATGACCTTTTAATGACGTCAGACCGAGGCTCTGCATCTGTCCTCGTGCTCCTAGATCTTAGTGCCGCTTTTGATACCATCGATCACCACATTCTTTTGGAGAGATTGGAAACCCAAATTGGTCTACATGGACATGTTCTGGCCTGGTTTAGATCTTATCTGTCGGAAAGATATCAGTTTGTCTCTGTGAATGGTTCGTCCTCTGACAAATCAATTGTAAATTTCGGTGTTCCTCAAGGTTCCGTTCTAGGACCACTATTGTTTTCACTATATATTTTACCTCTTGGGGATGTCATTCGAAAACATAATGTTAAATTTCACTGCTATGCGGACGACACACAGCTGTACATTTCAATGAAACATGGTGAAGCCCCAAAATTGCCCTCGCTAGAAGCCTGTGTTTCAGACATAAGGAAGTGGATGGCTGCAAATTTTCTACTTTTAAACTCGGACAAAACAGAGATGCTTGTCCTAGGTCCCAAGAAACAAAGAGATCTTCTGTTGAATCTGACAATTAATCTGGATGGTTGTACAGTCGTCTCAAATAAAACTGTGAAGGACCTCGGCGTTACTCTGGACCCTGATCTCTCTTTTGAAGAACATATCAAGACTGCTTCAAGGACAGCTTTTTTCCATCTACGTAACATTGCAAAAATCAGAAACTTTCTGTCCAAAAATGACGCAGAAAAATTAATCCATGCTTTTGTTACTTCTAGGCTCGACTACTGCAATGCTCTACTTTCCGGCTACCCGGATAAAGCACTAAACAAACTTCAGTTAGTGCTAAATACGGCTGCTAGAATCCTGACTAGAACCAAAAAATTTGATCATATTACTCCAGTGCTAGCTTCCCTACACTGGCTTCCTGTTAAGGCAAGGGCTGATTTCAAGGTTTTACTGCTAACCTACAAAGCATTACATGGGCTTGCTCCTACCTATCTTTCCGATTTGGTCCTGCCGTACATACCTACACGTACGCTACGGTCACAAGACGCAGGCCTCCTAATTGTCCCTAGAATTTCTAAGCAAACGGCTGGAGGTAGGGCTTTCTCCTATAGAGCTCCATTTTTATGGAATGGTCTGCCTACCCATGTGAGAGACGCAGACTCAGTCTCAACCTTTAAGTCTTTACTGAAGACTTATCTCTTCAGTAGGTCCTATGATTAAGTATAGTCTGGCCCAGGAGTGTGAAGGTGAACGGAAAGGCTGGAGCAACGAACCGCCCTTGCTGTCTCTGCCTTGTCGGTTCCCCTCTTCCCACTGGGATTCTCTGCCTCTAACCCTTTTACAGGGGCTGAGTCACTGACTTACTGGTGTTCTTCCATGCCGTCCATGGGAGGGGTGCGTCACTTGAGTAGGTTGAGCCACTGACGTGGTCTTCCTGTCTGGGTTGGCGCCCCCCCCTTGGGTTGTGCCGTGGCAGACATCTTTGTGGGCTATACTCGGCCTTGTCTTCGGACGGTAAGTTGGTGGTTGTAGATATCCCTCTAGTGGTGTGGGGGCTGTGCTTTGGCAAAGTGGGTGGGGTTATATCCTGCCTGTTTGGCCCTGTCCGGGGGTATCATCGGATGGGGCCACAGTGTCTTCTGATCCCTCCTGTCTCAGCCTCCAGTATTTATGCTGCAGTAGTTTATGTGTCGGGGGGCTAGGGTCAGTCTGTTACATCTGGAGTATTCTCTTGTCTTATCCAGTGTCCTGTGTGAATGTAAATATGCTCTCTCTAATTCTCTCTTTCTTTCTTTCTTTCTTTCTCTCGGAGGACCTGAGCCCTAGGACTACCTGGCATGATGACTCCTTGCTGTCCCCAGTCCACCTGGCCATGCTGCTGCTCCAGTTTCAACTGTTCTGCCTGCGGCTACGGAACCCTGACCTGTTCACCGGACGTGCTTGTTGCACCCTCGACAATTACTATGATTATTATTATTTGACCATGCTGGTCATTTACGAACATTTTAACATCTTGACCATGTTCTGTTATAATATCCACCCGGCACAGCCAGAAGAGGACTGGCCACCCCTCATAGCCTGGTTCCTCTCTAGGTTTCTTCCTAGGTTTTTGGCCTTTCTCAGGAGTTTTTCCTAGGGAGTTTTTCCCAGCCACCGTGCTTCTTTCACATGCATTGCTTGCTGTTTGGGGTTTTAGGCTGGGTTTCTGTACAGCACTTTGAGATTTCAGCTGATGTACGAAGGGCTATATAAATAAATTTGATTTGATTTGATTTGATATTTTGACATAGTGGGAGATATACTGAATTTATACTTTTTTCATAATAAGATGGACCAAGATACGTATTGGTTTTGCAAGAGTCTGTTGATTGTCAGTCATTGGGTTAATTTCTTTTGCAATATGTTCAAATCAAGCTTTATTTATACAGCACATTTCAGACATGGATGATTCACAGGAAAAAAAATAAAACAATGAAAATAAACAGAAATATTTACCACAACAAACATAAGATTAACAACTGAAAGACTAATGAGCATTCTAAGGAAAATCCATTGATTCAAATATTAATTGGATGCAACATCCAACCCAAAATATAAGCATGTTTTTAGGAGGGGCTCTGAAAGACACTATGGGGGTGTCCACTGGAAGTTGACTAGTAACAACAACTGGGACCTAAAAGACACCCACCATGAGACCCACTAAATCTGCCCAAGAAGAGGCAAACAAAAGAAAAACCCACACCAAACTTAAAGACAGGAAGCAAACCAAAAAGGTGGAGCAACTAAAGGTGTTGACTCTCCACATGTATCAAGACAACTGGAGCACTGGGCCAGACACTCTTAAATAGAACCTGGACCAGCTCAGGTGAAACACCTTCCCACTAACGAGATGGACAAGCCAGCACAGGTGTAACACATACTGACTAACGAGGTGACACCAATCAGTGCGTCCTACGTGCTAACGAGCTAGACGTGCTAACGAGCTATTAGCTAGACGTGCTAACGAGCTATTAGCTAGACGGGCTAACGAGCTAGACGTGCTAACGAGCTAGACGTGCTAACGGGCTAGACGTGCTAACGGGCTAGACGTGCTAAAGGGCTAAAATCCAAACCTCAAAACATAAATGGAAAAACCAAAGCCTGTAACACCTTTCCCCCTTAAGACAACAAATATATCCTATATTTTTGTTGGAAAAGTTTGCTCACCACCAACAGAAAACAACTTCCATTTCACATGATAATCAACTACAATGCTTCACCATCACCAATATAAACATGGTGTCTACTGGATGTCAACAATTAAAAACAAGAAAAAAACACGTATTTCTAAATAATAATATACAATAGTATTATTTTCTCTCCATTTTCTTTCTATAGAATCCTAAATCCCACTAGCTTCTAGAATACTCGTCTTCCTAAATCCCACTAGCTTCTAGAACTCTCGTCTTCCTAAATCCCACTAGCTTCTAGAACTCTCGTCCCCTTGGAACGAGCCCAAACAAAAGTCATCTCCAATACAGAAAAACGTGCAGTCAAAATAAATTGTGATCCATGGCAATGCACTGGCTAAATGCTAAACACAAATCTTTTTAACTGCCCACCCTTGAGACAATCAGCAACCAAGTTGTCCTCACCACGGACATGTCTGATTTCAAGAGGAAACTCCTGCAATATCTGTAGTAACTTTCCACCTCACTGCGGAGCTTCTCTCTCTTTTCAGGGTTCACTAGATAGGCATGTTGTTGGATCTGGGCCCAGTCCCCAATGTCATGCTCTAGTACATTTGGGTTGGCACATCTGAGAATGTACCCAGACATTCTAAAAGCAGGGCAACAGTACCAAAAAATTGTCAGTTGGTTGCATGAATAATTTTCATTACTAAATGTTACATGAAATATTTGATTGCATGTCTTATTTTCAACGGCTTTTCAATGACATTTTGCTAGGTGGGATAGCCCCAATGTCAAAACACAGTTTTAACGTGTCTAAATCAATAACCAATATGTAGAAACAGTTTGTGATATATTGAAAACCTAAACATAAATTGTACTATCTACACAAACATCTGCCACAATAATCATTTTACTTGTCTTTTTTAAAACAAGCTCCTTATAAACTGCACAAACAGCAAAAAACGCTGTTGTTTTGACAAGTAGCAATAAATCACTGATATCAATTAGGGGGGACATTAGGTTGCACTTCCTGTTAAAGCTAACAGCTCAAAAACCACAAAGAATCTGGGAATAATGTGTACATCACTGGTTAGAGGACAATTTGTAGAAAACAGCTAGTTACATTTTGAAGTGATGCATTTTGATTCAAGCGGGTCACCAACGTGGTAAGTGTAAGACGACTCTATTTTTGTTAGTCACTTTTTGTTAAACCTCATAAATAGTACTCTTTCATTTCAGAGCCTGGATTTTCCCCCCGAGGATATTATCCATATCATGTTGAAATCAATAGAACAGGGGACAAACGTTTAGGGTTCTACATTGTGACATCATTAAAATACTCCTACTACAATGTTAAAACATTCTACATTGTGACATTATTTTATTGATATCATGAAACAACTCCTTCATGTATGTTTTTTCTGATGTTTGATCAGAGATCTTTTACTAGAGTATCTCTTGTCACATTGATCACAGCTATAACGTTTCTCTCCTGTGTGTGTTCTCTGGTGTATAGTCAGACTGCTAGAAGTAACAAAACTCTTCCCACATTGATCACAGCTATAAGGCTTCTCTCCTGTGTGCGTTCTCTGGTGTGATATCAGGCTGAATGACTGACTAAAAGTCTTCCCACATTGTTTACAGTTATATGGTTTCTCTCCTGTGTGTGTTCTCTGGTGTTTAGTCAGACTGCTAGATGTAACATACCTCTTCCCACATTGATCACAGCTATAAGGTTTCTCTCCTGTGTGTGTTCTCTGGTGTGATTCTAAACATCCTGAAGAAACAAAACTCTTTCCACAGTCACAGCAGCTTAAAAGTTTCTCTCCTGTGTGTGTTCTCTGGTGTTTAGTCAGACTGCTACATGTAAGATATCTCTTCCCACATTGATCACAGCTATAAGGTTTCTCTCCTGTGTGGATTCTCTGATGAATTGTAATGCCTGCTGAGGAGGTGAATCTCTTCCCACAGTCAGAGCAGCAATGAGATTTTTTCCCTGTGGGTCTCTGCTGGTGTTTCTTGAGGAGTTCTGAGCTGGAGAGTCTCTTCTCTGCCTCATCAGTATCATGATGTTGTTGAAGCTCCCCAGAGGATCCAATATAGTCACGTCTCTTTCCTGTGTGCACAGAGTCAGACAGATGGTTAAAGGCCCACAACAGCGGACATCCACTGCAAAAGGTGATACCAACAGCGTAGGCATGTTGTACAACAATTGACGTCTGTAATGAATGTTAAAATTATTTGACAATTGTCTTAAGACAGTCAAGTGAGAAAGTTCTATTTTGTCTTGTTTTCACATTAGTAGTAACATCGATCGATGATTGTGGGCTAGAAATAAGTTAATAAAGTTGTTGAAATCCTAAGCACTGTGCCAGACGACTTTTGGTCTCCAATATACAGTGAGAGAAAAAAGTATTCGATCCCCTGCTGATTTTGTACGTTTGCCCACTGACAAAGAAATGATCAGTCTATAATTTTAATGGTAGGTTTATTTGAACAGTGAGAGACAGAATAAGAACAAAAAAATCCAGAAAAACGCATGTCAAAAATTTTATAAAATGATTTGCATTTTAATGAGGGAAATAAGTATTTGACCCCTCTGCAAAACATTACTTAGTACTTGGTGGCAAAACCCTTGTTGGCAATCATAGAGGTCAGACGTTTCTTGTAGTTGGCCACCAGGTTTGCACACATCTCAGGAGGGATTTTGTCCCACTCCTCTTTGCAGATCTTCTCCAAGTCATTAAGGTTTCGAGGCTGACGTTTGGCAACTCGAACCTTCAGCTCCCTCCACAGATTTTCAATGGGATTAAGGTCTGGAGACTGGCTAGGCCACTCCAGGACCTTAATGTGCTTCTTCTTGAGCCACTTCTTTGTTGCCTTGGCCGTGTGTTTTGGGTCATTGCCACCCATCCACGACCCATTTTCAATGCCCTGGCTGAGGGAAGGAGGTTCTCACCCAAGATTTGACGGTACATGGTCCATGTACATGGTCCATGGTCCATCATCCCTTTGATGCAGTGAAGTTATCCTGTCCCCTTAGCAGAAAAACACCCCCAAAGCATAATGTTTCCACCTCCATGTTTGACAGTGGGGATAGTGTTCTTGGGGTCATAGGCAGCATTCCTCCTCCTCCAAACATGGCGAGTTGAGTTGATGCCAAAGAGCTACATTTTGGTCTCATCTGACCACAACACTTTCACCAGTTGTCCTCTGAATCATTCAGATGTTCATTGGAAAACTTCAGACGGGCATGTATATGTGCTATCTTGAGCAGGGGGACCTTGCGGGCACTGCAGGATTTCAGTCCTTCACGGCGTAGTGTGTTACCAATTGTTTTCTTGGTGACTATGGTCCCAGCTGCCTTGAGATCATTGACAAGATCCTCCCGTGTAGTTCTGGGCTGATTCCTCACCGTTCTCATGATCATTGCAACTCCACGAGGTGAGATCTTGCATGGAGCCCCAGGCCGAGGGAGATTGACAGTTCTTTTGTGTTTCTTCCATTTGTGAATAATCGCACCAACTGTTGTCACCTTCTCTCCAAGCTGCTTGGCGATGGTCTTGTAGCCCATTCCAGCCTTGTGTAGGTCTACAATCTTGTCCCTTACATCCTTGGAGAGCTCTTTGGTCTTGGCCATGGTGGAGAGTTTGGAATCTGATTGATTGATTGCTTCTGTGGAAAGGTGTCTTTAATACAGGTAACAAACTGAGATTAGGAGCACTGCCTTTAAGAGTGTGCTCCTAATCTCAGCTCGTTACCTGTATAAAAGACACCTGGGAGACAGAAGCAATCAATCAATCAGATTCCAAACTCTCCACCATGGCCAAGACCAAAGAGCTCTCCAAGGATGTAAGGGACAAGATTGTTAAAATGCAAATCAATTTATAACATTTTTGACATGACTTATCCTGGATTTTTTTGTTGTTATTCTGTCTCTCACTGATCAAATAAGCCTACCATTAAAATTATAGACTGATAATTTCTTTGTCAGTGGGCAAACATACAAAATCAGCAGGGGATCAAATACTATTTTCCCTCACTGTAGGCCCCTTTCTGTGTTTAGACTATAAGGGCGATGCGCACACAATTTGGTTGCAGAAACTCCTCCCTACTAATGAGGAAACCACTAGTTATGGATGTAGTATATCTGGTAATGAGGAAACCACTAGTTATGGATGTAGTATATCTGCATGGAGCAAAAATGGTGAGCAAAGATTTTAGTTTTTCACAATGTGTTCTGAATATTACAGCGCAAGATCAGGTGTGCAACTCAAGGAAACTCACATTAAGTTCTGTGTCTATTCACTAATTCACCACCGTGGGGGAAAACTCAGGGGAGTTCTCATAGGCTGACAGCAAATATAGCCTCCATTTATATGTTGCTTATGAGTGCATTTCACACAACGTATGGATAATAATTGTAAGGGTCGTTTGAATGTCCTGTGTGTTATTGTTGCAAATCAACTGCTTTATAAAAAAAAAAAAACACTTCAACCTGTAAAATGCTCTTCGGCTAGCTTTGCCACCAGCCTGAAACAGGGTTTGTATACTAAGTGTTTGCCAAATTGGCCCATAACTTCACCAAACAATAACATAGACCTACTGTAGGACCCATAACTTCACCTAACAACATAGACCAACTGTAGGACCCATAACTTCACCTAACAATAACATAGACCTACAATAACCCACAATAACACAGAACTTGTTTTTTAATAATTAAGGAAAAAAGAAGGCCAATTTTATTGCTTCTTTAATCAGCACAACAGTTTTAAACATAATTGCAAAAGGGTTTTCTAATGATTAATTAGCCTTTTAAAATGATAAACTTGGATTAGCTAACACAACGTGCCATTGGAACACAGGAGTGATGGTTGCTGATAATGGGCCTCTGTACGCCTATGTAGATATTCCATAAAAAATCTGCCGTTTCCAGCTACAATAGTCATTTACATACAGTTAAAGTCGTAAATTTACATAAACTGAGTTTAAATGTATTTGGCTAAAGTGTTTCACAATTCTTGACATTTAATCCTCAAAAAAATTCCCTGTCTTAGGTCAGTTAGGATCACCACTTTATTTTAAGAATGTGAAATGTCAGAATAATAGCAGAGAGAATGATTTATTTCAGCTTTAATTTCTTTCATCACATTCCCAGTTGAGTCAGAAGTTTACAAACACACAATTAGTATTTGGTAGCATTGCCTTTAAATTGTTTAACTTGGGTCAAACGTTTCGTGCAGCCTTCCACAAGCTTCCCAAAATAAGTTGGGTGAATTTTGGCCCATTCCTACTGACATAGCTTGTGGAACTGAGTTAGGTTTGTATGCCTCCTTGCTCATACACACTTTTTCAGTTCTGCCCACAAATGTTCTATATCATGTAGATGTATATAATTAACAGACTAGGTCCATACTGCTCCTACATGGTGTAACAATACATCATGTAGATGTATATAATGAACAGACTAGGTCTATACTGCTCCTACATGGTGTAACAATACATCATGTAGATGTATATAATGAACAGACTAGGTCTATACTGCTCCTACATGGTGTAACAATACATCATGTAGATGTGTATAATGAACAGACTAGGTCTATACTGCTCCTACATGGTGTAACAATACATCATGTAGATGTATATAATGAACAGACTAGGTCTATACTGTTCCTACATGGTGTAACAATACATCATGTAGATGTATATAATGAACAGACTAGGTCTATACTGCTGCTACATGGTGTAACAATACATCATGTAGATGTATATAATGAACAGACTAGGTCTATACTGCTCCTACATGATGTAACAACACAGTGCATTTGGAAAGTATTCAAACCCCTTCACTTTTTACACATTTTGTTACGTTACAGCCTTATTCTAAAATGGATAAAAAATTTAAATACTCAATCAATGCATAACCCATAATGACATCACAATACCCCATAATGACATCACAATACCCCATAATGACAAACCAAAAAACGGTTTTAGATTTTTTTTGCTAATTTATTAAAATAAACTGAAGTATTCAGACCGTTTACTGCGTACTTTGTTGAAACACCTTTGGCAGCGATTACAGCTTCCAGTCTTCTGGAGTATGACGCTACAAGCTTGGCACACCTGTATTTGGGGAGTTTCTCCCATTCTTCTCTGCAGATCCTCTCAAGCTTTGTCAGGTTGGATGGGGAGCGACGCTGCACAGCTATTTTCAGGTCTCCGATCGGGTTCAAGTCCAGGCTCTGGCTGGGCCACTCAAGGTTATTCAGAGACTTGTCCCGAAGCAACTCTGGTATTGTTGGCTGTGGGCTTAAGGTCATTGTCCTTTTGGTAGGTGAACCTTCACCCCAGTCTGAGGTCCTGAGCTCTCTGTAGCAGGTTTTCATCAAGGATCTCTCTGCACTCTGTTCATCTTTCCCTTGATCCTGTCTAGTCTCCCAGTCCCTGCCGCTGAAAAACATCCCCACAGCATGATGCTGCCACCACCACGCTTTACGCCAGGCGAGCCGCTTGGCATTCAGGCCAAAGAGTTCAATCTGGGTTTCATCAGACCAGAGAATCTTGTTTCTCATGGTCTGAGAGTCTTTAGGTGCCTTTTGGTAAACTCCAAGCAGGCTGTCATGTGCCTTTTACTGAGGAGTGGCCTCCGTCTGGCCACTCTACCATAAAGGCCTGATTGTTGGAGTGCTGCAGAGATGATTGTCCTTCTGGAAGGTTCTCCCATCTCCACAGAGGAACTCTGGAACTTTGTCAGAGTGAACATCGGGTTCTTGGTCACCTCCCTGACCAAGGTCCTTCTCCCCCGATTGCTCAGTTTGGCCGTGCGGCCAGCTCTAGGAAGAGTCTTGGTGGTTCCAAACTTCTTCTATTTAAGAATGATGGCGGCCACTGTGTTTTTGGGGACCTTCAAATCTGCAGATATTTTTTGGTACCTTTCCCCAGATCTGTGCATCGACACTATCCTGTCTCAGAGCTCTATGGACAATTTCTTCGACCTTATGGCTTGGAATTTGCTCTGACATGCATTGCCAACTGTGGGACCTTATATGGACAGGTATAATCATAAACAATATGATTTAATGTGGCACAAAACAAAAACACAGATTTTCAGTCAAAAATATAAGTCAGAATACAGCCTTTCTATTCTCTCATGTGATTTCAGGTTCTCTGACTGGGAAAATGTCCTTCCACACAGAGAGAGAGCATTGACTGGACTTTTATCGTGTGTGTACTCTTATGCTCCTTCAGGCTCCCTAACCAGGTAAAACCCTTTCGAAACTGGGAACATTGGAAAGGCTTTTCTCCTCTCTATCCCCTCATGAGCTTTTAGGTCCGCCATTCGAGAAAATCAATTTTTACACTGGGAGCAGAAAATGCTTTTCTCCTGTGTGTATTCTTTCATGCCTTTTCAGGTTAGTTAACATGGTAAAACACTTTTCACACTGGGAACATTGGTAAGGCTTTTCTCCTGTGTGTATCCTCTCATGAGCTTTCAGGTGACCGATCTGAGTAAAACTCTTTCCACACTGGGAACATTCGAAAGGCTTTTCTCCTGTGTGTATCCTCTCATGAGCTTGTAGGTCCCATAACTGAATAAAACTCATTCCACAGTGGGAACAGTGATAAGGCTTTTCTCCTGTGTGTATTCTCTCATGCCTTTTCAGGTTAGCTAACACGGCAAAACTCTTTCCACACTGGGAACATTGGTAAGGCTTTTCTCCGGTGTGTAGTCTCGCATGCTTTTTTAGGTTTCCTATCCGGGTAAAACTCTTTCCACAATGGGAACATTGGAATGGCTTTTCTCCTTTGTGTATTCTCTCATGTTCTTTTAATTGCCCTATCTTAGTAAAACTCTTTCCACACTGGGAACATTGGAAAGGCTTTTCTCCTGTGTGTTTCCTCTTATGAGCTTTTAGGTCCCCATCCTGATTAAAACTCATTCCACATTGGGAACAGTGATAAGGCCTTTCTCCAGTGTGTATTCTCTCATGCCTCTTCAGGTTAGCTAACACAGCAAAACTCTTTCCACACTGGGAGCATTGGAAAGGCTTTTCTCCCGTGTGTGTCCTCTCATGCAGTTTCAGGTTCCCTAACCAGCGAAAACTCTTTTCACAGTGGGAGCAGTGGTGTTGTCTCGCTGTTTTGGGCGTCTCTGGGTCTGGTTCCCCTGAAGGACTCTTCCCGCTGTCAGAGTGAGAGTCTGGTATCTCTCCTGCCAAAAGACAAACAGAGGATCTCGTTAAACAGAGACCTGAATGAAACCTCCACATGATAAAACTGTCTTCCTATGAGGTTTAATCTAGACTAGATCCCTCAAAAAGAGCAGAACTGGTCATCACAGAGTGGCTGTAGTGCTTTGTAGGCTGGGTAAATCCATTTGAATTCAATACATTTTTGGCAGCATCCCTTTTGATTTAAAAAAAGAAGCTTTCCTTACATGTTTGCCTATGGAAGAAGTGGTAAGAAAGTGACTTCATGTAACTGAATGTAAAAACATTCATGAGATATACAGTACCAGTCAAAAGTTGGGACACACCTACTCATTCCAGGGGTTTTCTTTATTTTTACTATTTTCTACATTGTAGAATAACAGTGAAGACATGAAAACCATGAAATAACACATATGGAATCATGTAGTAACCAAAAAAGTGGCAAACAAATCAAAATATATTTTAGATTCTTCAAAGTAGCCACCCTTTGCCAGCTTTGCACACTCTTGGCAGTGTCTCAACCAGCTTCACCTGGAATGCTTTTCCAACAGTCTTGAAGGAGTTCCCACATATGCTGAGCACTTGTTGGCTGCTTTACCTTCACTCTGCGGTCCAACTCATCCCAAACCGTCGCAATTGGGCCGGCAGCGTAGCCTAGTGGTTAGAGTAACCGAAAGGTTGCAAGTTCAAATCCCCGAGCTGACAAGGTATAAATCTGTTGTTCTGCCCCTGAACAAGGCAGTTAACCCACTGTTCCTAGGCCGTCATTGAAAATAAGAATTTGTTCGTAACTGACTTGCCTAGTTAAATAAAGGTAAAAATAAATAATAAAATAAATAAAAATTGGGTTGAGGTCGGGTGATTGTGGAGGCCGGGTCATCTGATGCAGCACTCCATCACTCTCCTTTTTGGTCAAATAGCCCTTACACAGCCTGGAGGTGTGTTGGGTCATTGTCCTGCTGAAAAACAAATGATAGTCCCACTAAGCGCAAACCAGATGGGATGGCGTATCGCTTCAGAATGCTGTGGTAGCCAGACAGGTGTGTGCCTTTCCAAATCATGTCCAATCAATTGAATTTACCACAGGTGGACTCCAATCAAGTTGTATAAACATCTCAACAATGATCAATGGAAACAGTATGCACCTGAGATCAATTTCAAGTCTCATAGCAAAGGGTCTGAATACTTATGTACATAAGGTATCTGTTTTTTCTTATTAATAAATGTGACATGTTTTCTACAAACCTATTTGAGCTTTTTCATTATGAGGTATTGTGTGTACAGTCGTGGCCAAAGGTTTTGAGAATGACACAAATATACATTTTCACAAAGTCTGCTGCCTCAGATTGTATGATGGCAATTTGCATATACTCCAGAATGTTATGAAGAGTGAGCAGATGAATTGCAATTAATTGCAAAGTCCCTCTTTGCCATGCAAATTAACTGAATCCCAAAAAAACATTTCCACTGCATTTCAGCCCTGCCACAAAAGGACCAGCTGACATCATGTCAGTGATTCTCTCGTTAACCTCTTACATCTAGATGTGCCGCTAGAGGAACGCCTCGCCAATATCCAATGATAGAGCGTGGCGCGAATTACAAACACCTCAGAAATCCCAAAACGTCCATTTTTCAAACCTATGACTATTTTACACCATTTTAAAGACAAGACTCTCCTTTATCTAACCACATCATCCGATTTCAAAAAGGCTTTACAACGAAAGCAAAATATTAGATTATGTCAGGAGAGTACCCAGCCAGAAATAATCACACACCCATTTTTCAAGTTAGCATATAATGTCACAAAAACCAAAACCCCAGCTAAACGCAGCACTAACCTTTGATGATCTTCATCAGATGACACTCCTAGGACATTATGTTATACAATACATGCATGTTTTGTTCAATCAAGTTCATATTTATATCAAAAAACAGCTTTTTACATTAGCATGTGACGTTCAGAACTAGCATACCCACCGAAAACTTCCGGTGAATTTACTAAATTACTCACGATAAACATTCACAAAAAAACGTAACAATTATTTTAAGAATTATAGATACAGAACTCCTTTATGCAATCGCGGTGTCCGATTTTAAATAGCTTTTCGGTGAAAGCACATTTTGCAATATTCTGAGTAGATAGCCCAGCCATCATGGCTAGCTATTTTGACACCCACCAAGTTTGGCACTCACCAAACTCAGATTTACTATAAGAAAAATTGGATTACCTTTGCTGTTCTTCGTCAGAATGCACTCCCAGGACTTCTACTTCAACACCCAATGTAGTTTTGGTTCCAAATAATCCATAGTTATATCCAAATAGCTGCATTTTGTTCTTGCGTTCAAGACACTATCCGAAGGGTGACGCGCCGGCGCATATCGTGACAAAAAAATTCAAAATATTCCATTACCGTACTTCGAAGCTGTTTAAAATCAATTTTTATGCGATTTTTCTCGTAAAATAGCGATAACATTCCGACCGGGAGACCTTGTTTTCGTTCAAACACTGAAAATAGAAAACGGAGTCTTCACATGCACGCGCGCACCCGTGTCATTGTTCTCAGAACGACCACTTTCCAAAAGCCCTACTGTTTTTCGCCCAGGGACTGCAGCGAAAAAGTTCTGAGTTCTGTTATACTCACAGACACCATTCAAACAGTTTAAGAAACTTTAGGGTCTTTTCTATCCAAATCAAATAATTATATGCATATTCTAGTTTCTGGGCAGGAGTAATAACAAGATTAAATCGGGTACATTTTTTTATCCGGCCGTGAAAATACTGCCCCCTATCCTAAACAGGTTAACACAGGTGTGAGTGTTGACAAGGACAAGGCTGGAGATCACTCTGTCATGCTGATTGAGTTCGAATAACAGACTGGAAGCTTCAAAAGGAGGGTGGTGCTTGGAATCATTGTTCTTCCTTTGTCATCCATGGTTACCTGCAAGGAAACATGTTCTGTCATCATTGCTTTACACAAAAAAGGGCTTCACAGGCAAGGATATTGCTGCCAGTAAGGTTGCACCTAAATCAACCATTTATCAGATCATCAAGAACTTCAAGGAGAGCGGTTCAATTGTTGTGAAGAAGGCTTCAGGGCACGCAAGAAAGTCCAGCAAGCGCCAGGACCGTCTCCTAAAGTTGATTCAGCTGCGGGATCGGGGCACCACCAGTACAGAGCTTGCTCAGGAATGGCAGCAGGCAGGTGTGAGTGCATCTGCACGCACAGTGAAGTGAAGACTTTTGGAGGATGGCCTGGTGTCAAGAAGGGCAGCAAAGAAGCCACTTCTCTCCAGGAAAAACATCAGGGACAGACTGATATTCTGCAAAAGGTACAGGGGTTGGACTGCTGAGGACTGGGGTTAAGTCATTTTCTCTGATGAATCCCCTTTCCGATTGTTTGGGGCATCTGGAAAAAAGCTTGTCCGGAGAAGACAAGGTGAGTGCTACCATCAGTCATGTGTCATGCCAACAGTAAAGCATCCGGAGACCATTCATGTGTGGGGTTGCTTCTCAGCCAAGGGAGTGGGCTCACTCACAATTATGCCTAAGAACACAGCCATGAATAAAGAATGGTACCAACACATCCTCCGAGAGCAACTTCCCCCAACAATCCAGGAACAGTTTGGTGACGAACAATGCCTTTTCCAGCATGATGGGGCACCTTGCCATAACGCAAAAGTGATAACCAAGTGGCTCGGGGAACAAAACATCAATATTTTGGGTCCATGGCCAGGAAACTCCCCAGACCTTAATCCCATTGAGAACTTGTGGTCAATCCTCAAGAGGCGGGTGGACAAACAAAACCCCACAAATTCTGACAAACTCCAAGCATTGATTATGCATGAATGGGCTGCCATCAGTCAGGATGTGGCCCAGAAGTTAATTGACAGCATGCCAGGGCGGATTGCAAAGGTCTTGAAAAAGAAGGGTCAACACTGGAAATATTGAAATATTGACTCTTTGCATCAACTTCATGTAATTGTCAATACAAGCCTTTGACACTTATGAAATGCTTGTAATTGTACGTCAGTATTCCATAGTAACATCTGACAAAAATATGTAAAAGACACTGAAGCAGCAAACTTTGTGGAAATTAATATTTGTGTCACTCAAAACTTTTGGCCACGACTGTAGATTGATATTTAATCCATAGTAGAATAAGGCTGTAACGTAACAAAATGTGGAAAGACTTTAGTGACATAAATAAGGAGTTAAAGACGTGCACGTTCTATTTTGTATATATCTCAGATACATTTTATCTCTCAGATTCAGGACAGACACTTCAGAACAAACTTCCTTTAGATGTTCTGGGGGAAACAATGTTACTATGGTTACTGTTGTTCCATGTTGTGAATGTTATCCAATGTGTTACTATGGTTACTGTTGTTCCATGTTGTGAATGTTACGCAATGTGTTACTATGGTTACTGTTGTTCCATGTTGTGAATGTTATGCAATGTGTTACTATGGGTTACAGCAGTATGGCCTAATCATTTTTTTACATGAATTAACTTTTGAATATTTTTTGTTGATATTTCAAGGTATCTTACAACTCAAAATCAGAACGCCAAATTATCCTTGGTATAACCTTAAAACAGTACTATACTCGGGAAGCCCTTCATGTTGGAGGGTGTTTCTACAGTACTATACTGGGGAAGCCCTTCATGTTGGAGGGTGTTTCTACAGTACTATACTGGGGAAGCCCTTCATGTTGGAGGGTGTTTCTACAGTACTATACTGGGGAAGCCCTTCATGTTGGAGGGTGTTTTGCCTTTGACACTTAAGCAACTGGTTCCAGTGTGTCAGTACAAGGCGTGAAGATGGTTGCATGGAAGTTCCGTTTATAATGTGGAACTGGAATCTGATCTCATGTCTCATTCCGTTGTCGTTGGAGTGAGGCCTTGCCTACCGGTGAAGGGGGTCTCATTCATATTGGGAAATTATTTGGCTGGAGGGAAGGTTGTGCCAAATCCTGTTGTTTGTAAGGAACCCAGTATGAATGAGGGTGCGCGCTCCCTCAACATGATCAGGACAGAGAAACCAGACACGCGCTCCCTCAACATGATCAGGACAGAGAAACCAGACACGCGCTCCCTCAACATGATCAGGACAGAGAAACCAGACACGCGCTCCCTCAACATGATCAGGACAGAGAAACCAGACACGCGCTCCCTCAACATGATCAGGACAGAGAAACCAGACACGCGCTCCCTCAACATGATCAGGACAGAGAAACCAGACACGCGCTCCCTCAACATGATCAGGATAGAGAAACCAGACACGCGCTCCCTCAACATGATCAGGACAGAGAAACCAGACATGCTCATTGCTCACATGGAGAACTCCAAACAAAAAGACATTGAAAAAAATGGACAAATCTTGTAAATGATGGTTCTGAAATAAACCAAAACTGGGTTCTCACAAGTGTAGCAGGTTTTAAACAGACAACGTTTCCACTCCGAGAATGACAACGGTAAATGACTGTAATTAATACATTAACAGAAAAGAATGTAACCAAATGACAGGAAGTAACAGTACATTTACTACTGGTGACATTTGTTAACTGAAACACAGCTATTTTTTTTCTTCACTCCAGTGTTAATTGCTAAATAGTAATTACCTCTGTAGTTACCCATTTATTGCCATCCCTCCTTACTTCATTTGCACATGACGGCGATGATAGATTTATCTATTGTGTTATTGACTGTACGTTTGTTTATCACACGTGTAACTCTGTAATTTCTCTCCTGTTCTACTGGACCCACCACTATGTCATTTCTCTCCTGTTCTATTAGACCCACCACTATGTCATTTCTCTCCTGTTCTACTGGACCCACCACTATGTCATTTCTCTCCTGTTCTATTAGACCCACCACTATGTCATTTCTCTCCTGTTCTATTAGACCCACCACTATGTCATTTCTCTCCTGTTCTATAGGACCCACCACTATGTCATTTCTCTCCTGTTCTATTAGACCCACCACTATGTCATTTCTCTCCTGTTCTACTGGACCCACCACTATGTCATTTCTCTCCTGTTCTATAGGACCCACCACTATGTCATTTCTCTCCTGTTCTATTAGACCCATCACTATGTCATTTCTCTCCTGTTCTATTAGACCCATCACTATGTCATTTCTCTCCTGTTCTATTAGACCCACCACTATGTCATTTCTCTCCTGTTCTATTAGACCCACCACTATGTCATTTCTCTCCTGTTCTATTAGACCCACCACTATGTCATTTCTCTCCTGTTCTATTAGACCCACCACTATGTCATTTCTCTCCTGTTCTATTAGACCCACCACTATGTCATTTCTCTCCTGTTCTATTAGACCCACCACTATGTCATTTCTCTCCTGTTCTATTAAACCCACCACTATGTCCTTTCTCTCCTGTTCTATTAGACCCACCACTATGTCATTTCTCTCCTGTTCTATTAGACCCACCACTATGTCATTTCTCTCCTGTTCTATTAGACCCACCACTATGTCATTTCTCTCCTGTTCTATTAGACCCACCACTATGTCATTTCTCTCCTGTTCTATTAGACCCACCACTATGTCATTTCTCTCCTGTTCTATTAGACCCACCACTATGTCATGTCTCTCCTGTTCTATTAGACCCACCACTATGTCATTTCTCTCCTGTTCTATAGTACCCACCACTATGTCATTTCTCTCCTGTTCTATTAGACCCAACACTATGTCATTTCTCTCCTGTTCTATTAGACCCACCACTATGTCATTTCTCTCCTGTTCTATAGGACCCACCACTATGTCATTTCTCTCCTGTTCTATTAGACCCACCACTATGTCATTTCTCTCCTGTTCTATTAGACTCACCACTATGTCATTTCTCTCCTGTTCTATTAGACCCACCACTATGTCATTTCTCTCCTGTTCTATTAGACCCACCACTATGTCATTTCTCTCCTGTTCTATTAGACCCACCACTATGTCATTTCTCTCCTGTTCTATTAGACCCACCACTGTGTCATTTCTCTCCTGTTCTATTAGACCCACCACTATGTCATTTCTCTCCTGTTCTATTAGACCCACCACTATGTCATTTCTCTGCTGTTCTATTAGAGACACCACTATGTCATTTCTCTCCTGTTCTACTGGACCCATCACTATGTCATTTCTCTCCTGTTCTATAGGACCCACCACTATGTCATTTCTCTCCTGTTCTATTAGACCCACCACTATGTCATGTCTCTCCTGTTCTATTAGACCCACCACTATGTCATTTCTCTCCTGTTCTATTAGACCCACCACTATGTCATTTCTCTCCTGTTCTATTAAACCCACCACTATGTCATTTCTCTCCTGTTCTATTAGACCCACCACTATGTCATTTCTCTCCTGTTCTATTAGACCCACCACTATGTCATTTCTCTCCTGTTCTATTAGACCCACCACTATGTCATTTCTCTCCTGTTCTATTAGACCCACCACTGTGTCATTTCTCTCCTGTTCTATTAGACCCACCACTATGTCATTTCTCTACTATGTCATTTCTCTGCTGTTCAATTAGAGACACCACTATGTCATTTCTCTCCTGTTCTACTGGACCCACCACTATGTCATTTCTCTCCTGTTCTATAGGACCCACCACTATGTCATTTCTCTCCTGTTCTATTAGACCCATCACTATGTCATTTCTCTCCTGTTCTATTGGACCCACCACTATGTCATTTCCCTCCTGTTCTATTAGACCCACCACTATGTCATTTCTCTCCTGTTCTATTAGACCCACCACTATGTCATTTCTCTCCTGTTCTATAGGACCCACCACTATGTCATTTCTCTCCTGTTCTATTGGACCCACCACTATGTCATTTCTCTCCTGTTCTATTGGACCCCACCACTATGTCATTTCTCTCCTGTTCTATTAGACCCACCACTATGCCATTTCTCTCCTGTTCTATTAGACCCACCACTATGTCATTTCTCTCCTGTTCTATTAGACCCACCACTATGTCCATTTCTCTCCTGTTCTATTAGACCCACCACTATGTCATTTCTCTCCTGTTCTATTAGACCCACCACTATGTCATTTCTCTCCTGTTCTATTAGACCCACCACTATGTCATTTCTCTCCTGTTCTATTGGACCCACCACTATGTCATTTCTCTCCTGTTCTATTAGACCCACCACTATGTCATTTCTCTCCTGTTCTATTAGACCCACCACTATGTCATTTCTCTCCTGTTCTATTAGACCCACCACTATGTCATTTCTCTCCTGTTCTATTAGACCCACCACTATGTCATTTCTCTCCTGTTCTATTAGACCCACCACTATGTCATTTCTCTCCTGTTCTATTAGACCCACCACTATGTCATTTCTCTCCTGTTCTATTAGACCCACCACTATGTCATTTCTCTCCTGTTCTATTAGACCCACCACTATGTCATTTCTCTCCTGTTCTATTAGACCCACCACTATGTCATTTCTCTCCTGTTCTATATTAGACCCACCACTATGTCATTTCTCTCCTGTTCTATTAGACCCACCACTATGTCATTTCTCTCCTGTTCTATTAGACCCACCACTATGTCATTTCTCTCCTGTTCTATTAGACCCACCACTATGTCATTTCTCTCCTGTTCTATTAGACCCACCACTATGTCATTTCTCTCCTGTTCTATTAGACCCACCACTATGTCATTTCTCTCCTGTTCTATTAAACCACCACCAATGTCATTTCTCTCCTGTTCTATTAGACCCACCACTATGTCATTTCTCTCCTGTTCTATTAGACCCACCACTATGTCATTTCTCTCCTGTTCTATTAGACCCACCACTATGTCATTTCTCTCCTGTTCTATGAGACCCACCACTATGTCATTTCTCTCCTGTTCTATTAGACCCACCACTATGTCATTTCTCTCCTGTTCTATTAGACCCACCACTATGTCATTTCTCTCCTGTTCTATTAGACCCACCACTATGTCATTTCTCTCCTGTTCTATTAGACCCACCACTATGTCATTTCTCTCCTGTTCTATTAGACCCACCACTATGTCATTCTCTCCTGTTCTATTAGACCCACCACTATGTCATTTCTCTCCTGTTCTATTAGACCCACCACTATGTCATGTCTCTCCTGTTCTATTAGACCCACCACTATGTCATTTCTCTCCTGTTCTATTAGACCCACCACTATGTCATTTCTCTCCTGTTCTATTAGACCCACCACTATGTCATTTCTCTCCTGTTCTACTGGACCCACCACTATGTCATTTCTCTCCTGTTCTATTAGACCCACCACTATGTCATTTCTCTCCTGTTCTATTAGACCCACCACTATGTCATTTCTCTCCTGTTCTATTAGACCCACCACTATGTCATTTCTCTGCTGTTCTATTAGAGACACCACTATGTCATTTCTCTCCTGTTCTACTGGACCCATCACTATGTCATTTCTCTCCTGTTCTATAGGACCCACCACTATGTCATTTCTCTCCTGTTCTATTAGACCCACCACTATGTCATGTCTCTCCTGTTCTATTAGACCCACCACTATGTCATTTCTCTCCTGTTCTATTAGACCCACCACTATGTCATTTCTCTCCTGTTCTATTAAACCCACCACTATGTCATTTCTCTCCTGTTCTATTAGACCCACCACTATGTCATTTCTCTCCTGTTCTATTAGACCCACCACTATGTCATTTCTCTCCTGTTCTATTAGACCCACCACTATGTCATTTCTCTCCTGTTCTATTAGACCCACCACTGTGTCATTTCTCTCCTGTTCTATTAGACCCACCACTATGTCATTTCTCTCCTGTTCTATTAGACCCACCACTATGTCATTTCTCTGCTGTTCAATTAGAGACACCACTATGTCATTTCTCTCCTGTTCTACTGGACCCACCACTATGTCATTTCTCTCCTGTTCTATAGGACCCACCACTATGTCATTTCTCTCCTGTTCTATTAGACCCATCACTATGTCATTTCTCTCCTGTTCTATTGGACCCACCACTATGTCATTTCCCTCCTGTTCTATTAGACCCACCACTATGTCATTTCTCTCCTGTTCTATTAGACCCACCACTATGTCATTTCTCTCCTGTTCTATAGGACCCACCACTATGTCATTTCTCTCCTGTTCTATTGGACCCACCACTATGTCATTTCTCTCCTGTTCTATTGGACCCACCACTATGTCATTTCTCTCCTGTTCTATTAGACCCACCACTATGCCATTTCTCTCCTGTTCTATTAGACCCACCACTATGTCATTTCTCTCCTGTTCTATTAGACCCACCACTATGCCATTTCTCTCCTGTTCTATTAGACCCACCACTATGTCATTTCTCTCCTGTTCTATTAGACCCACCACTATGTCATTTCTCTCCTGTTCTATTAGACCCACCACTATGTCATTTCTCTCCTGTTCTATTGGACCCACCACTATGTCATTTCTCTCCTGTTCTATTAGACCCACCACTATGTCACTTCTCTCCTGTTCTATTGGACCCACCACTATGTCATTTCTCTCCTGTTCTATTAGACCCACCACTATGTCATTTCTCTCCTGTTCTATTAGACCCACCACTATGTCATTTCTCTCCTGTTCTATTAGACCCACCACTATGTCATTTCTCTCCTGTTCTATTAGACCCACCACTATGTCATTTCTCTCCTGTTCTATTAGACCCACCACTATGTCATTTCTCTCCTGTTCTATTAACCCACCACTATGTCATTTCTCTCCTGTTCTATTAGACCCACCACTATGTCATTTCTCTCCTGTTCTATTATTAGACCCACCACTATGTCATTTCTCTCCTGTTCTATGAGACCCACCACTATGTCATTTCTCTCCTGTTCTATTAGACCCACCACTATGTCATTTCTCTCCTGTTCTATTAGACCCACCACTATGTCATTTCTCTCCTGTTCTATTGGACCCACCACTATGTCATTTCTCTCCTGTTCTATTAGACCCACCACTATGTCATTTCTCTCCTGTTCTATTAAACCCACCACTAAGTCATTTCTCTCCTGTTCTATTAGACCCACCACTATGTCATTTCTCTCCTGTTCTATTAGACCCACCACTATGTCATTTCTCTCCTGTTCTATTAGACCCACCACTATGTCATTTCTCTCCTGTTCTATTAGACCCACCACTATGTCATTTCTCTCCTGTTCTATTAGACCCACCACTATGTCATTTCTCTCCTGTTCTATTAGACCCACCACTATGTCATTTCTCTCCTGTTCTATTAGACCCACCACTATGTCATTTCTCTCCTGTTCTATTAGACCCACCACTATGTCATTTCTCTCCTGTTCTATTAGACCCACCACTATGTCATTTCTCTCCTGTTCTATTAGACCCACCACTATGTCATGTCTCTCCTGTTCTATTAGACCCACCACTATGTCATTTCTCTCCTGTTCTATTAGACCCACCACTATGTCATTTCTCTCCTGTTCTATTAGACCCACCACTATGTCATTTCTCTCCTGTTCTACTGGACCCACCACTATGTCATTTCTCTCCTGTTCTATTAGACCCACCACTATGTCATTTCTCTCCTGTTCTATTAGACCCACCACTATGTCATTTCTCTCCTGTTCTATTAGACCCACCACTATGTCATTTCTCTCCTGTTCTATTAGACCCACCACTATGTCATTTCTCTCCTGTTCTATTGGACCCACCACTATGTCATTTCTCTCCTGTTCTACTGGACCCACCACTATGTCATTTCTCTCCTGTTCTATAGGACCCACCACTATGTCATTTCTCTCCTGTTCTATTAGACCCACCACTATGTCATTTCTCTCCTGTTCTATTGGACCCACCACTATGTCATTTCTCTCCTGTTCTATAGGACCCACCACTATGTCATTTCTCTCCTGTTCTATTGGACCCACCACTATGTCATTTCTCTCCTGTTCTACTGGACCCACCACTATGTCATTTCTCTCCTGTTCTATAGGACCCACCACTATGTCATTTCTCTCCTGTTCTATTGGACCCACCACTATGTCATTTCTCTCCTGTTCTATTGGACCCACCACTATGTCATTTCTCTCCTGTTCTATTAGACCCACCACTATGTCATTTCTCTCCTGTTCTATTGGACCCACCACTATGTCATTTCTCTCCTGTTCTATTGGACCCACCACTATGTCATTTCTCTCCTGTTCTATTAGACCCACCACTATGTCATTTCTCTCCTGTTCTATTGGACCCACCACTATGTCATTTCTCTCCTGTTCTATTAGACCCACCACTATGTCATTTCTCTCCTGTTCTATTAGACCCACCACTATGTCATTTCTCTCCTGTTCTATAGGACCCACCACTATGTCATTTCTCTCCTGTTCTATTAGACCCACCACTATGTCATTTCTCTCCTGTTCTATTAGACCCACCACTATGTCATTTCTCTCCTGTTCTATTAGACCCACCACTATGTCATTTCTCTCCTGTTCTATTGGACCCACCACTATGTCATTTCTCTGCTGTTCTATTAGACCCACCACTATGTCATTTCTCTCCTGTTCTATTAGACCCACCACTATGTCATTTCTCTCCTGTTCTATTAGACCCACCACTATGTCATTTCTCTCCTGTTCTATTAGACCCACCACTATGTCATTTCTCTCCTGTTCTATTAGACCCACCACTATGTCATTTCTCTCCTGTTCTATTAGACCCACCACTATGTCATTTCTCTCCTGTTCTATTAGACCCACCACTATGTCATTTCTCTCCTGTTCTATTAGACCCACCACTATGTCATTTCTCTCCTGTTCTATTAGACCCACCACTATGTCATTTCTCTCCTGTTCTATTAGACCCACCACTATGTCATTTCTCTCCTGTTCTATTAGACCCACCACTATGTCATTTCTCTCCTGTTCCATTTGACCCACCACTATGTCATTTCTCTCCTGTTCTATTAGACCCACCACTATGTCATTTCTCTCCTGTTCTATTAGACCCACCACTATGTCATTTCTCTCCTGTTCTATTAGACCCACCACTATGTCATTTCTCTCCTGTTCTATTAGACCCATCACTATGTCATGTCTCTCCTGTTCTATTAGACCCACCACTATGTCATTTCTCTCCTGTTCTATTAGACCCACCACTATGTCATTTCTCTCCTGTTCTATTAGACCCACCACTATGTCATTTCTCTCCTGTTCTATTAGACCCACCACTATGTCATTTCTCTCCTGTTCTATTGGACCCACCACTATGTCATTTCTCTCCTGTTCTATTAGACCCACCACTATGTCATTTCTCTCCTGTTCTATTAGACCCACCACTATGTCATTTCTCTCCTGTTCTATTGGACCCACCACTATGTCATTTCTCTCCTGTTCTATTAGACCCACCACTATGTAATTTCTCTCCTGTTCTATTAGACCCACCACTATGTCATTTCTCTCCTGTTCTATTAGACCCACCACTATGTCATTTCTCTCCTGTTCTATAGGACCCACCACTATGTCATTTCTCTCCTGTTCTATTGGACCCACCACTATGTCATGTCTCTCCTGTTCTATTAGACCCACCACTATGTCATTTCTCTCCTGTTCTATTAGACCCACCACTTTCACATCTGACTCCTGATGATCATCCTCCTCCTTCACATCTGACTCCTGATGATCATCCTCCTCCTTCACATCCGACTCCTGATGATCAACCTCCTCCTTCACTCTGTCAGATATGAACCTCTACCAGGTGGACTGTATAGAACGGTGTGTTCATCTCTGTCAGATATGAACCTCTACCAGGTGGACTGTTTAGAATGGTGAGTTCTAGTAAAACACTATAGGATTTGTCTCCAGATCACTATGCATATTCATGCTAGTAGCTTAGCATCTCTCTCCATTGAATACAGGAGGTTGACGTCAACAACCCTCATAGAATATAAATAATAGATTACAATAATAAAATGTATCCACCAAGCCAAAGACAGGGTAGGCGGGAGATAGACAACCCACAGTGCAGCTTTGTGGACAACGACTCCCCTTGTCAGGACGGAGAGACATCTTGTCAGTATATCCATAATCTTTGGTGTAGCCAACCCAACTCTCACATGGCTCTATTGGGGGTCACGGTGTGTAGTAAAACATCACTACATTAAAATCACCACATGCCGTGGCCCCCCAGTCTGCGGTCAGCAGATAGACCCTTCTCAAATATATATGTTAAGTCACTTTTTGGAAACGGAACGGAGAAAACAAGGGGTAGCTTGTTCTCTACGTCGTCTGATTCTAGACATATCAGTCATCATCCCAGGACCCTCCGTTGAAGAGGTATTGACAAGCCAACTCCGAATATCCAAAGTTAAAAACTTATTGAAGGCGGTACTTACTGGTGTTACTCAGATCTCCTGTCTCCTCCTCTTCATCTTTCAATGTGACAGTAATCTCTCCTTCCTTCTTCACTCCAAAAACGGCATCCACCTCTTTCTCATCCTCCTCCTCTTTCACTCTGAACGCGTCTTCCTCCTCTTTCACTGAAACAGCCTCACCCTCTACTTCTTGTTTTACTGTAACATCCTCCTCTTCCTTCTCCTCTTTCACGACAATGTTCAGTCCCAGAGCTTCTTTCTCCGTCCAGCAGACCTCCTCTTCTTTAACAGGAGGGGAGTAGTTTAGGGAGCTCATGTTCGGGGATGTTAGCTAGCTAGCTATCATTAGCGACTAGGCTAATGCTAACTTAACCAGCCAGCTACTATAGCTGACTAATACAAAATAACGTAATATTAAATTAAATAGGTTAACAAGTAGATACGACAGAAGTGTGTCTGAAACACAGTAGCTAATATAGACCGAAAGCGTCTAAATAGCTTGAATCTTTCGGCTATGTTGGCTAGCAAGCTACCGAGGTGGTTGACGAGCTGTTTATGAAGAACCGTCCACTAGATTATACGTCACGCTGCAGCATCGCCTGAAAGACGCACATCGCCGTCTGCTGACTGGAGGGAAACGCAGTTGAGGATCACATTTTATTTTCAGACAAAGATTATTTTTAAATTAATTTAATGAAATATTACTATTATATTGAGATATACAAATACCTGAATGTGTTGATTGATTAGTGCGATTAAAAAATGTTTACTACAGCACATTTAAGGCAGTTTCATTAAGTCAAACAACATCTAAATAAGTAGCCAGCTACTGTAGGTCTATACTGCTGCTACATGGTGTAACAATACATCATGTAGATGTATATAATGAACAGACTAGGTCTATACTGCTCCTACATGGTGTAACAATACATCATGTAGATGTATATAATGAACAGACTAGGTCTATACTGCTCCTACATGGTGTAACAATACATCATGTAGATGTATATAATGGACAGACTAGGTCTATGCTGCTCCTACATGGTGTGACAATACATCATGTAGATGTATATAATGAACAGACTAGGTCTATACTGCTCCTACATGGTGTAACAATACATCATGTGGGGCTTTAAGGTAATGCTGTTGGTGTGACGTATAATGTAGTGGACGGAACTCTTCTTTCAACAACAGCAACAGTTATTCAGCCTCCTCGGTAGCTTGCTAGACAAAATAGCCGAACCAATAAAGCTCTTTAGACGCTTTAGTGTATATTAGCCTCTGTGTTTTAAACCCACTTCTGTCGTCTAGTTAGTTATCCGTTGTAATATCATATTTACGGTGTTGTTGTTATTATTCAGCTAGCGGGCTGGTTAAGTTATTAGCATAGCTAGCTAACATCCCCGACCATGAGCTCACTGAGCTACTCTCCTCCTGCTAAAGAAGAGGTCTCCTGGACGGAGGAAGAGGGTCTATGGCTGAACGTTGTCGTGAAAGAGGAGGAAGAAGAGGATGTCACAATACAAAAACAAGTAAAGGGTGAGGCAGTTACAGTGAAAGAAGAAGAGAAAGACGTTTCAGTTAAAGAAGAGGAAGACGCATTCAGAGTGAAAGAGGAAGAGGATGTTACTGTTAAAGAAGAGGAGGATGGGAAGATGACTGTTACATCGAGAAAGGAGGAGGAGGAAACTGGATATCTGGGCCCGGTTTCCCAAAGGCATGTTAAGGCATCAAATGGTTCTAACGATGAACGGACCCTGATTAACACTAGTAAGTACTGTCTTAAATACAGAGGCACAAACTCTGCAGTTGTTGAACTGATGTTTGGTGTTAAAGGGTAAATATGCAATAGCTACATCCATATTGTGACTTTTAAATTATTTATTTATAGCCATTGATTCTTGAAGAATATAACACATGCCTCATGAGCTTAGTTCAACTGTTGTACCCCATCAGAACCCCAAATAAGCTTTTTTTTTACTCCAATGTTTAGAAACAATGTAAACCAACACTGTATAGCCTCAACATAGTTAAAACTATAATGTTGATATCATGGATGGTCAGTGCTTGCATCCGTAGGTCTGTCTATGAATTTGAGAGTAGTTACATTTCTCCAGACCCATCATCATCTTATAACCAAACTAGTGGTGGAATGACAGCTTTGTTATTGTATGAACTGCAGATTGGTTGATAGATGTGTGGTTATTTTATAGGGGTAACCTAGGATTTAAATAGCTAAAAATTGTCAGCCCTGAGTCTTGGTTTGGTAATCAGCTGAGGAATGGGGTCTGGAGAAATGTAACCACTCTTCATAGAGAAAGCTATTGTAGCAACCGTAACCCAACACCTAGCGACCTCTTCAAGAAGTTCAGACATCTTGGCGTAACAGTTATAAGGTGTTGGCTTGACAGTTGCTGGACCCAGGTTTGAGTTCAGCTCAGGGCTACCCCCTGAATTCACTACACTATGAATACAAAGACTGGCCATCCATGATGTCAAAATGATAGTTTTAACCAGATTTCAAGGCTATACAGTGCTTGTTAACAAACAGTGGCGTTATACAAGCTTATGTTTTGGTTTCTGGTGGGGTAATAAAGTTGAAACATTTGAGGCGTTTCTAAGTTATATTCTTCAAGAATCAATGGCTATATAGTAAATGGGTCTTTCTATAACTGCCAGTGTAGATTTCCTGTGGGGGTCAAATTGTTAGAGCTGTTGATAAGTCATTAGCTGTGTTAGAATACTCATACTAACCGTACTATTTGTGATGTTAACTGAGTATATAGTGTGCTTATTGGTCATAGTTTGATATAGTTAGTATGCCAAAAGTTCCCGGATGTCGTACTAAATTCGCCATAATATGACGTAAACACGCAGTACGTTAGGGCCCATAATGCAATTCTTCAGGAAATGGGCGTGGCTTCACATTGTTTTCAGATTGGTAGAAAATGGCGGAAAATATGCAGCCGAAGTCCAACGAGAGCCGATACAAATTCATTGTTTTAACTAATTATGACAAATGTTAAGAAAATGTTGAGCAATGTAATAAAGTTATGACTTTTCAAATAAGTTACTTTACACGTTATTTTGGCTGACAATTTGCTAGCATGTTATTACAGCAGTATGTACCGGTATGTTAACTAGCTAGCTGACGTTAGTTGGCTACTTATACATCAAACTTGCCAGTATATTAACTATATTCTATCTAACTACCCAACGTTTATTGACTTGATTATTCCCGTCCTTCTTAGCTTAGCTAAATGGTATAGTCGTTTTCTCAATGGACATTCGTGTGCTTTCATAAATTCACTCTTGACTATCTACTCTGATTTCAGAGCATCTCGTCTGAGTACCAGAGCGCAGAATAATGAATTTACTAGCACTCAACACCCGTTGAATATGTCCAGGTGTCAGTAAACGTAGGCAAAAAAAAACGTAATTTAAATGTTTTCCAGCAGCACAGTTACAGTCACCCTGGATAACATGAAAACTGCCTAACCAGCTCTGCTAGGGCGAGTAAAATGGTCAGTCTCATTTGTGTTTGGAAGTAGCTAGCAAGCTAAGGTCAGAACGGTCAAGTCAACCCAACTCCTCGGCCGGAGCGGCCAGTGGCTCCGAGAGCGAAACGGGCTGAATTTATAAACGGACAATCTGACAACGGTCTGAATTTATGAAGCACTCTTGTATTCAAGATTGAATTTAAAAACACACCCGAAGTCGTAAAATGTCTAACTAGTAATGTGTTATGCTAACTAGCTAGCAAGAGGTTGCATAGCAACAGCCTAAACTTCCGGTAGACAGGAGAAGAGTGCTCAACTGAAAGGAAACGGTTCAGTTACAGTTTACTACAATTAACTAATAGTATGTAGTATATACTCATTAAGTATGTAGCTACAGTATACTACAATTAACTAATAGTATGTAGTATGTACTCATTAAGTATGTAGTTACAGTATACTACAATTAACTAATAGTATGTAGTATATACTCATTAAGTATGTAGTTACAGTATACTACAATTAACTAATAGTTTGTAGTATATACTCATTAAGTATGTAGCTACAGTATACTACAATTAACTAATAGTATATACTCATTAAGTATGTAGTTACAGTATACTACAATTAACTAATAGTATGTAGTATGTACTCATTAAGTATGTAGTTACAGTATACTACAATTAACTAATAGTATGTAGTATATACTCATTAAGTATGTAGTTACAGTATACTACAATTAACTAATAGTTTGTAGTATATACTCATTAAATATGTAGTTACAGTATACTACAATTAACTAATAGTATATAGTATATACTCATTAAATATGTAATTACAGTTTACTACAATTAACTAATAGTATGTAGTATGTACTCATTAAGTATGTACTTACAGTATACTACAATTAACTAATAGTATGTAGTGTATACTCATTAAGTATGTAGTATACAGTATGTTAGTATGGGTATTCAAACACATATTCGCCTTTTTCCATTTATTTTCAATGCCATTACATTAAAGGCGAAACATACCTACATTCCATAACATTTACAAATTGTTTGAAACCTTTGTTTTAAACCCTTCTCAAAGTTGGTGCCTTGCCGGATTTATTATTATTATTTTTTAAATAAAACACTACTTGACTTTCCTTGTATTTATGGCAGTTTAGTTCCCTTAAGGGTCAGTCAACTTTGGTACAACATACTATGGGGAGTCACGACTTCGGTTGAAGGATCTAAAATCACACCTGAAATGGCCAATGAAATCCGTGCCTGACTGGAAGTCCCGCCTTCCATAGGTGATGAAAGTCAGGCTGGGATTCATTCCTTCCATTATTCCGCCCTTCACCTCGGTGTGAACAGGAACAATTCATGCTACTAAAACATACAATTGGAACATGAGACTGTCTTACGTTGCTCCAACTAAACTGACCCTTAGTGGTAGAGTGTGATCACCCCCTGGACTTTGTGTGGTTCTCATAGTTTCCTAATCACAATGGCCTGGTTATAGCAATGAGTAAGATGGCTAAAAATGAGACCTAGACAATGAAAGTTCAGACCGAGGTAAAGTTGGATTTATATTCACACATTCAGATATTCAACAGACATTGGCCAAAAGCCATTTAAAATGGTATAAATCAATAACTAATTCATTGATTGTCACAGAAACATCAAACTAGATGTATTATATACATGTCTAGCATACTTTTACAACCTTTTTTAAACATAAATTCCAGTTTTGATTTTATAGAAATATATAAATCTATAAAATGCCATTTAAAAGTGGTATAAATCAATAACTAATTCACCATTTGTCACAGAACAAATAATAATTAAAAGTTAATTTGTGAAATGTCTTTCCTTAATGCATTTGAGCCAATCAGTTGTGTTGTGACAAGGTAGGGTTTTCTCACTTTCTAGTAGGCTTATATTGAACATATGGCAAATAGGAGTGGCAATGTCGTCCTCTATTATCCTCAGTCATTTTCCATCCAAGTTGTCAGACCCCAGTGGCCTGAAAAAGAAAACCTCACACTCTAGGAGCTCAGATGCAATAATTTAATAACCTAATAACCAACGTTTCCACAGACAAGCTGTCTTCATCAGGGTATAATGACAAACACTGTGGGTAACTGGTTTATACAGACAAGCTGTCTTCATCACGGTATAATGACAAACACTGTGGGTCACTAGTTTATACAGACAAGCTGTCTTCATCAGGGTATAATGACAAACACTGCAGGTAACTGGTTTATACAGACAAGCTGTCTTCATCAGGGTATAATGACAAACACTGTGGGTCACTAGTTTATACAGACAAGCTGTCTTCATCAGGGTATAATGACAAACACTGTGGGTAACTAGTTTATACAGACAAGCTGTCTTCATCAGGGTATAATGACAAACACTGTGGGTCACTAGTTTATATTGTGTCAAAGGACACACACAGGTGTCTGTAATCATGTCTGAGTGTGGCCTGATATCATTGGTTAATTTACAGATATAAATAGAACATATGAAAACATAAATGGATAGCATACGATCATAGATACAATTTGGCTACCTAGACCTACAAACATTTACAATGAATAGCAATATTACAATAATGGATACATAGACCTCCAAACATTTACAATGAAAAGCAATATTACAATAATGGATACATAGACCTCCAAACATTTACAATGAATAGCAATATTACAATAATGGATACATAGACCTCCAAACATTTACAATGAATAGCAATATTACAATAATGGATACATAGACCTACAAACATTTACAATGAATAGCAATATTACAATAATGGATACATGGACCTACAAACATTTACAATGAATAGCAATATTACAATAATGGATACATAGACCTACAAACATTTACAATGAATAGCAATATTACAATAATGGATACATAGACCTACAAACATTTACAATGAATAGCAATATTACAATAATGGATACATAGACCTACAAACATTTACAATGAATAGCAATATTACAATAATGGATACATAGACCTACAAACATTTACAATGAATAGCAATATTACAATAATGGATACATAGACCTACAAACATTTACAATGAATAGCAATATTACAATAATGGATACATGGACCTACAAACATTTACAATGAATAGCAATATTACAATAATGGATACATAGACCTCCAAACATTTACAATGAATAGCAATATTACAATAATGGATACATAGACCTCCAAACATTTACAATGAATAGCAATATTACAATAATGGATACATAGACCTACAAACATTTACAATGAATAGCAATATTACAATAACGGATACATAGACCTACAAACATTTACAATGAATAGCAATATTACAATAATGGATACATAGACCTACAAACATTTACAATGAATAGCAATATTACAATAATGGATACATAGACCTACAAACATTTACAATGAATAGCAATATTACAATAATGGATACATAGACCGACAAACATTTACAATGAATAGCAATATTACAATAATGGATACATAGACCTACAAACATTTACAATGAATAGCAATATTACAATAATGGATACATGGACCTACAAACATTTACAATGAATAGCAATATTACAATAATGGATACATAGACCTACAAACATTTACAATGAATAGCAATATTACAATAATGGATACATAGACCTCCAAACATTTACAATGAATAGCAATATTACAATAATGGACACATAGACCTCCAAACATTTACAATGAATAGCAATATTACAGTAATGGATACATAGACCTCCAAACATCTACAATGAATAGCAATATTACAATAATGGATACATAGACCTCCAAACATTTACAATGAATAGCAATATTACAATAATGGATACATAGACCTCCAAACATTTACAATGAATAGCAATATTACAATAATGGATACATAGACCTCCAAACATTTACAATGAATAGCAATATTACAATAATGGATACATAGACCGCCAAACATTTACAATGAATAGCAATATTACAATAATGGATACGTTGAGACCGACAGGAGCAAAGGTCTTTAAATTAAAGATCCAGACAGCCTCTTGTTTTTAACAATAAATTGTCGAGGTCACCCCCTCTCCTAGGGAGGGTGACGTGTTCGATGCCGATATAATGTAGGGACGAAATCAAGGGGTTCGCTTCCAAAAAGATTTTACCACAAGGACAAATTAAAAGATAAATAACTGCCTTAGTGGTGCACCTGATAACACCTGTGATTGGGATCTGTTTCCCTGTTTGGGGGTGTTTGAAGGATCTACATTTGTAAGTGCCATTGCATTGAGCGCAGTGACCAAATTAATTAATGAATATGAAACTGCCTTAAATACAGATGTGAATGATAGTATGTTTTAAATTCTCACTTAAAATATGCACTGCTCTATTTGAACGTCTCAATATAATATTATTGTTTCATGAAAGGAATGAAAAATAAATTTGTGTGCAACAAAAAAAACAATCATAACTGCGTTTCCCTCCAGTCAGCAGACGGCGATGTGCGTCTTTCAGGCGATGCTGCAGCGTGACGTATAATCTAGTGGACGGTTCTTCATAAACAGCTCGTCAACCACCTCGGTAGCTTGCTAGCCAACATACTTATTTATATGTTGTTTGACTGAATGAAACTGTCTTAAATGTGCTGTAGTAAAAATCAATCAACACATGCAGGTCTTTGTATGTCTCAATATAAAAGTATTATTTAGTTAAATCCATTTAAAATAATCTTTGTCTGAAAATAAAATGTGATCCTCAACTGCGTTTCCCTCCAGTCAGCAGACGGCGATGTGCGTCTTTCAGGCGATGCTGCAGCGTGACGTATAATCTAGTGGACGGAACGGATCAACAACAACGAGTCAGCCTCCTTGGTAGCCAACAGCCGAAACATTTAGACTGTTTCTGTGCATATTTGCTTCTGTGTTTTAAATATACTTCTGACGTCTAGTTAATTGCCCCCGTTTAAATGTTATAGGTACATTGTTAGTCAACTAGCTGGCTTGATAAATTAGCCTAGCACTAAACTAGTCGCTCATGCTAACTAGCTAGCTAGCTAACATCCCCGAACATGAGCTCCCTAAACTACTCCCCTCCTGTTAAAGAAGAGGAGGTCTGCTGGACGGAGAAAGAAGCTCTGGGGCTGAACATTGTCGTGAAAGAGGAGAAGGAAGAGGAGAATGTCACAGTAAAACAAGAAGTAGAGGGTGAGGCTGTTACAGTGAAAGAAGAAGAGAAAGACGTTTCAGTGAAACAAGAGGAAGATGCGTTCAGAGTGAAAGAGGAGGATGTTACAGTAAAAGAAGAGGAGGAAGAGAAAGACGTTTCAGTGAAACAAGAGGCAGACGCGTTCAGAGTGAAAGAGGAGGATGTTACAGTAAAAGAAGAGGAGGAAGAGAAAGAGGAGGATGTAGTTTTTGGGGTGAAGGAGGAGAAAGAGGGAGAGATAACGGTCATATTGACAGAGGAGTCAGGAGATCTGATTACCATCAGTAAGTACTGTCTTAAAAACGGGCTCTAACTGTCCAAAGGTTTTGAACGAATTTGTTGTTTTAAAGCAGCATGCTACTGAAATTCTATACTTGAAAATGTTGTTCTGTACTATAGGAATTTATGTTATAATATAATGTTAAAGCTACATTTTAAAATGGGTGATTAAAGCCCTGAATGCTGATTGGCTGACAGCCGTGGTATATCAGGCCGTATACCACGGGTATGACAAAACATGTATTTTTACTGTTCTGATTACGTTGGTAACCAGTTTATAATTGCAATAAGCCACCTCGGGTTTGTGATATATGGCCAATATACCACGGCTAAGTTCTGTATCCGGGCACTCTGTGTTGAGTCGTGCGTAAAGAACAGTCTTTAACCATGCTATATTGGCCATATACCACACTTCCTTGGGTCTTATTGCTTAACCCTGACATGTGTATACCATCACAGTCCCCCCCACCACAAAATCACAACTTAATTGTCTCACAGAATGGCAAACATGTTATAAATGAAATTTTTTACGTGTGTTGTAGGCCTTGCGTAGAGTGTGTATACCCGCAAAAAGCAGATTTCTAAATAATGTTGGAGAAATACATAAAATAAGTGTCACGTCCTGACCATAGTAACTGGTTATTTTCTATGGTAGAGTAGGTCAGGGCGTGACAGGGGTGTTTTGTGTTTTTCTATGTTTTCTATTGCTATGTGTTAGTTCTAGGTTTTCTATTTCTATGTTGTTGTTTTTGGGTTGATCTCCAATTGGAGACAGCTGGTCCTCGTTGCCTCTGAATGGAGATCATATTTAAGTAGGGGTTTTTCTTCCTGGGTTTTTGTGGGCAGTTGCATTCTGTTTAGTCTCTGTACCTGACAGAACTGTAAGTTGATCATTTCCTTTTGTTATTTTGTCATTAGTGTTTTGAGTAAATAAATATAATAATGAACACTCAACACGCTGCGTTTTGGTCCCCTCTATACGACGCCCTTTACAATAAGAAGCATTATTGAAATGAAATGGACACGTGTTATGGGGAGACTGAACATATTAGCAAAAGGACAAGCGTTTTGGGGAGACTGAACATATTAGCAAAAGGACAAGCGTTTTGGGGAGATTGAACATATTAGCAAAAGGACAAGCGTTTTGGGGAGACTGAACATATTAGCAAAAGGACAAGTGTTTTGGGGAGACTGAACATAATAGCAAAAGGACAGTTTGTAAGTCTTCAAAATAACAATTTTGAAGGAAAGGTGTGGCTAAACAAAAATATATAATTTAGAGAAGATAGTAATGTCCATTATTACTTTAGAGATGAAGTGGGACACCAACAAAACGTTATTAACAATGGAGCAACTGCAGCCTTTAACACTGACTGGAATAGTAATATATGTTATTATAGAGCTCTGATCAGCCAATAAACATGTCATTATCTATTATTATAGATCTCTGCTCAGCCTATAAACATGACATTATCTATTATTGTAGAGCTCTGCTCAGCCTATAAACATGACATTATCTCTTATTATAGAGCTCTGATCAGCCTATAAACATGGCATTGTCTATTATTATAGAGCTCTGCTCAGCCTATAAACATGACATTATCTATTATTATAGATCTCTGCTCAGCCTATAAACATTATCTATTATTATAGAGCTCTGCTCAGCCTGTAAACATGACATTATCTATTATTATAGAGCTCTGCTCAGCCTAAAACATGACATTATCTATTATTATAGAGCTCTGCTCAGCCTATAAACATTATCTATTATTATAGAGCTCTGCTCAGCCTATAAACATGGCATTATCTATTATTGTAGAGCTCTGTTCAGCCTATAAACATGATCTATTATTGTAGAGCTCTGCTCAGCCTATAAACATGATCTATTATTATAGAGCTCTGCTCAGCCTATAAACATGACATTATCTATTATTATAGAGCTCTGATCAGCCTGTAAACATGACATTATCTATTATTATAGAGCTCTGCTCAGCCTATAAACATGACATTATCTATTATTATAGAGCTCTGATCAGCCTATAAACATGACATTATCTATTATTATACAGCTCTGATCAGCCTAAAATACGACATTATGTAGACTGGCAGGTAGGAGCGTTGGGCCAGTAACCGAAAGGTTGCTGGATCAAATCCCCGAGCTGAAAAGGTAAAAACGCTGTCATTCTGCCCCTGAGCAAGTCAGTTAACCCACTGTTCCCTGGCTGCCGATGACGTGGATGTCTATTAAGGCAGCCCCCCACACCTCTCTGATTCAGAGGGGTTGGGTTAAATACGGGACACACATTTCAGTTGAATCCATTCAGTTGACTAGGCATCCCCCTTTCCCTTTCCCTATTATAGAGCTCTGCTCAGCCTATAAACATGAGAGAAAGATTAGATTTTATGTTCTACATTATTATTATTATTAGGGCAGCCACCAAGTTTTTATTAAATGATGGAATGTTCTGAAAACTGACTTCAGGTTTTTGAGGAATCTAGCCTCACAGGAAGACAGTTTTATTTTATGGAGGTTTAATTCAGTTCTCTGTTTAATATTTAACTAAATACTCTGTTTGTCTTTGGTAGGAGAGGTACCAGACTCTCACTCTGACAGCAGGGAGACTCCTTCAGGGGAACCAGACCCAGAGACGCCCAAACCAGCGAGACAACACCACTGTTCCCAGTGTGGAAAGAGTTTTAAGTGGTTAAGAAACCTGAAAGTACATGACAGAACGCATACAGGAGAAAACCCTTATGATTGCTCCCACTGTGGAAAGAGTTTTACCAAGTTAGGGAACCTAAAAGAGCATGAGAGGACACACACAAGAGAAAAGCATTTCCAATGTTCACAGTGTGGAAAGAGGTTTACCCAGTTACGGTACCTGAAACAACATGAAGAAATACACACAGAAGATAGGAAGACCTACCACTGCTCTCAGTGTGGAAAGATATTTGCTGGGTTAGGGAACCTGAAAATACATATGAGAATACACTCTGGAGAGAAGCCGTACCACTGTTCCCACTGTGTAAAGAGTTTTACTCAGTTAGGGAGCCTGAAAACATGAGAGGGGACACACTGGAGAGAAGCCTTATCACTGTTCCCACTGTGGAAGGAATTTTAGGTGGTATGTGAGCCTGAAGGAGCATGAGAGAATACACACAGGAGAAAAGCCTTACCACTGTTCCAATTGTGAAAAGAGTTTTACCCATCAAGGGAGCCTGAAAGCGCATGAGAGAATACACTCAGGAGAAAAACCTTACCAATGTTCCCGATGTGAAAAGAGTTTTACCCGGTTAGGGAGCTTGAAAATGCATGAGAGAACACACACAGGAGAAAAGCCTTTCCAACATACTAATACACAGGAGGAGAAGACATACCACTGTTCTCATTGTGAAAAGACATTTTCCCAGTCAGAGGACCTGAAATCACACGAGAGAATAGAGAGGCTGTGTTCTGACTTATGTTTTTGATTGAGAAATTGTGTTTTTGTTCATGCTACATAAAATCAAATTGTATGAATGAAATCATACTGAAAAATAGGTCTACATTTTTTTTCAGCTCAAGACATGATCATGTCAAAAATCAGATTAAAATAGTTTAAAAAATATTATGTTTTGATTATGAATTTAAGATTGATTGAATGCAAGTGTAAACCCCTACATGTTGTTCACTATATAATTGGGATATTTCAAATATGTTAATTATTAAATAGATTTATATTAGTATTTCTTCATTCAGATTGTCATTGTAAATGTGAATTGGTTCTCAATTGACATATCTGATTAAATAAAGGTGAAATAAAGTAAATGCCATATTATTTTTGGGAAGTCTATTTGGTTCTATGTTTGGACTATAAGAATATTTTGAAGATAAATACACAAGGCAGAGTACGAGAGAGACAGAGGACGAGAGGTCAGTACAGTACTAACAACCAATGGAAATAGTGTTTTTTCCTGTAATAGGGAGTTATTGATCAGTGGATCAGCGACATGGGAGGATGTAGATGTACACTACCGTTCAACAGTTTAGGGTCACTTAGAAATAACTTTTTTTTAAAAAGAAAGCAATTTTTTGTCCATTAAAATAACATCAAATTGATCAGAAATACAGTGTAGACATTGTTAATGTTGTAAATGACTATTGTAGCTGGAAACGGCTGATTGTTTATGGAATATCTGCATAGGCTTACAGAGGCCCATTATCAGTGACCATCACTCCTGTGTTCCAATGGCACGTTGTGTTAGCTAATCCAAGTTTATCATTTTAAAAGGCTAATTGATCATTAGAAAACCCTTTTGCAATTATGTTAGCACAGCTGAAAACTGTTGTCCTGATTAAAGAAGCAATAAAACTGGTCTGCTTTAGACTAGTTGAGTATCTGGAGCATCAATGTAACCTCTCAAATTCATAGACAGGTGTCGCGTCTTTTTTTACCCAAAAGTAGTTTTTTTACCCGGAGACTGTAGTGCTACTTTCTCAAAATGAACATAAATGCTGTAGGAGGAGGGTTCTGGTGCTTTACCAGGAGACTGGGGCCGATCCCCATTTAGGAATGTATGCCTTGCTTACGCACACTCTGCATGTGTTGATACCTTGCTGAAAACCCTCACAATTGTTGGCCAACAGATTTTGTCATGGAGTTTTCATTCAATAGGGTTTAGAGTACATTTCATCTTAAGCCATTCTTTTAAATACGGTAATACCTTTAATTAGAATGTTGTACCTTTAAATACCTTTTCATTCTAATTTTGTTGACGGACTCAATAGAATACACGGAGTCAAAATCTAGGGATCAATTCAAGAAAGTCATCATTCGTCTCTGTTTCAGCACCAACTGGTAGATTTAAAAATACTCTGATCTTGTAGATTATTTAGGTACATTTTAGGGTTAGGAAAGTATGTATGAATCATAAAAAACAATAGTCCTATAAATCTACCCTAATTCTTACTAATCATCGAAGTTTGATGACAATGGCCCAATCCTACATTTACATAAGTGTTCAGACCCTTAACTTAGTACTTTGCTGAAACACCTTTGGCAGCGATTACAGCCTTGAGTCTTCTTGGGTATGACACTAGAAGCTTGGCACACCTGTATTTGGGTAGTTTCTTCCATTCTTCTCTGCAGATCCTCTCAAGCTCTGTCAGGTTGGATGGGGAGCATCACTGCACAACTATTTTCAGGTCTCTCCAGAGATGTTTGATCGGGTTCAAGTCCGGGCTCTGGCTGGACCACTCAAGGACAACAGTGCAATAATATGTAACAACTTCACAACAAATACACACATCTAAAGTAAAGGAATGGAATTAAGAATATATAAATATTTGGATGAGCAATGTCCGAGTGGCATAGACTATAATACAGTAGAATAGTATAGAATACAGTATATACATATGAGATGAGTAATACATAGACAGATACAGTAGAATAGTGTAGAATACAGTATATACATATGAGATGAGTAATACATAGACTAAGATACAGTAGAATAGAATACAGTATATACATATGAGATGAGTAATACATAGACAGATACAGTAGAATAGTGTAGAATACAGTATATACATATGAGATGAGTAATACATAGACAGATACAGTAGAATAGAATACAGTATATACATATGAGATGAGTAATACATAGACTGACACAGTAGAATAGGATACAGTATATACATATGAGATGAGTAATACATAGACAGATACAGTAGAATAGTATAGAATACAGTATATACATATGAGATGAGTAATAAATAGACTAAGATACAGTAGAATAGAATAGAACCTAGTCTGTTCATTATATACATCTACATGATGTATTGTTACACCATGTAGGAGCAGTATAGACCTAGTCTGTTCATTATATACATCTACATGATGTATTGTTACACCATGTAGGAGCAGTATAGACCTAGTCTGTTCATTATATACATCTACATGATGTATTGTTACACCATGTAGGAGCAGTATAGACCTAGTCTGTTCATTATATACATCTACGTGATGTATTGTTACACCATGTAGGAGCAGTACAGACCTAGTCTGTTCATTATATACATCTACATGATGTATTGTTACACCATGTAGGAGCAGTATAGACCTAGTCTGTTCATTATATACATCTACATGATGTATTGTTACACCATGTAGGAGCAGTATAGACCTAGTCTGTTCATTATATACATCTACATGATGTATTGTTACATCATGTAGGAGCAGTATAGACCTAGTCTGTTCATTATATACATCTACATGATGTATTGTTACACCATGTAGGAGCAGTATAGACCTAGTCTGTTCATTATATACATCTACATGATGTATTGTTACACCATGTAGCAGCAGTATAGACCTAGTCTGTTCATTATATACATCTACATGATGTATTGTTACACCATGTAGCAGCAGTATAGACCTAGTCTGTTCATTATATACATCTACATGATGTATTGTTACACCATGTAGGAGCAGTATAGACCTAGTCTGTTCATTATATACATCTACATGATGTATTGTTACACCATGTAGGAGCAGTATAGACCTAGTATGTTCATTATATACATCTACATGATGTATTGTTACACCATGTAGGAGCAGTATGGACCTAGTCTGTTCATTATATACATTTACATGATGTAATGTTACACCATGTAGGAGCAATATAGACCTAATCTGTTCATTATATACATCTACATGATGTATTGTTACACCATGTAGCAGCAGTATGGAGGTAAGTGGGGGACAAAATTGTTGACACCCTTGATAAAGATGAGCAAAAACGACTATAAAATAAAGAAATCAAATACTGAGGTATATTGTATGTAAAAAATAAAGGGAAATTATATTATTTTATACTAATAGAATTGCTCAGAGAAAGAGATTTATTTTAACGTGTAATTCTCAAAAGGTAGGGGTCTGAATTATTACCACCCATGTTTTCAATACTCCAGCACTCTCCCCTTGGGAGGATAATGACACTGAAATGTTTTATGAGATTAGAGAACACATTGGGTGGGATCTTAGACCATTCCTCCAGACAGAATCTCTCCAGGTCCTTGATTTCTTTTGTCTGCGCTTGTGGACACACTTATTGCCAAGTCTCAGCCTCCTAGCAGAGAGGTAACCAGGTTTTGGGCTAAAATATCCTGGCAGAGGGTAAAGTTTATTTATTTATTTTATACAGTCATTTTTTCTCGTCTTTATCAAGGGTATCAATAACTAGGTGCTTATTTTGATATCTAGTTATTTGACTGAGTTAGAAATACAGATGTGGAGTAGATGTAGTTTGTTTTAAATTCTCATAAAAAAAATGAACTAATCAAACAACACTTGTTGCTCTTTGTACGTGTTCATATAATATTAATATTTAATGGAGAGAAAAAAAACGTTTCCCTAAACTGCTTTATAATATTATAATTCAATGAAGAGGAAAAATAGTTGTCCCTCCTCAACTGCGTTTCGTCCCCCCAGACAGCAGATGGCGATATGTGTCTTTCAGGCGATGTTTCTAGTGTGACGTATAATCTAGTGGACGGAACTCTTCTTCAACAACTGCAGCCACCTCGGTAGCTCGCTAGCCGACAAAGTCTGAACATTCAAGCTCTTTAGACAATTTCGTGGTTTATTTTCTACTATGATTTAAACATACTTATGTGTAAACAACTAGCTACCCCATTAAATATAATATTTACGTTGTAAGTCAGCTAGCTGGCTGGTTAAGTTAGCACTAGTCTAGCTAGCTAACATCCCCGACCATGCGCTCACTAAGCTACTATCCTCCTGCTAAAGAAGAGGTCTGCTGGACGGAGAAAGATGGTCTGTGGCTGAACGTTGTCGTGAAAGAGGAAGAAAAGGATGTCACATTACAAAGACAAGTAGAAGGTGAGGCTGTTACCGTGAAAGAAGAAGAGAAAGACGTTACAGTGAAAGAAGAGGAAGACGCGTTCAGAGTGAAAGAGGAGAAGGATGTTACAGTAAAAGAAGAGGAGGAAGTCAAAGAAAATGAAGACGTTTTTGGAATGAAGGATGAAGAGGGGGAGATTACTGTCACATTAGAGGAGGACGAAGAAGAGAAGACTGGAGATCTGATTAACACCAGTAAATACAGTGAGTACTATCTTATAAAACAGGGACATTGATCTGATTAACACCAGTAAATACAGTGAGTACTATCTTATAAAACAGGGACATTGATCTGATTAACACCAGTAAATACAGTGAGTACTATCTTATAAAACAGGGACATTGATCTGTTTAACACCAGTAAATACAGTGAGTACTATCTTATAAAACAGGGACATTGATCTGATTAACACCAGTAAATACAGTGAGTACTATCTAATAAAACAGGGACATTGATCTGATTAACACCAGTAAATACAGTGAGTACTATCTTATAAAACAGGGACATTGATCTGATTAACACCAGTAAATACAGTGAGTACTATCTAATAAAACAGGGACATTGATCTGATTAACACCAGTAAATACAGTGAGTACTATCTAATAAAACAGGGACATTGATCTGATTAACACCAGTAAATACAGTGAGTACTATCTTATAAAACAGGAACATTGATCTGATTAACACCAGTAAATACAGTGAGTACTATCTAATAAAACAGGGACATTGATCTGATTAACACCAGTAAATACAGTGAGTACTATCTTATAAAACAGGGACATTGATCTGATTAACACCAGTAAATACAGTGAGTACTATCAAATAAAACAGGGACATTGATCTGATTAACACCAGTAAATACAGTGAGTACTATCTTATAAAACAGGGACATTGATCTGATTAACACCAGTAAATACAGTGAGTACTATCTTATAAAACAGGGACATTGATCTGATTAACACCAGTAAATACAGTGAGTACTATCTAATAAAACAGGGACATTGATCTGATTAACACCAGTAAATACAGTGAGTACTATCTAATAAAACAGGGACATTGATCTGATTAACACCAGTAAATACAGTGAGTACTATCTTATAAAACAGGGACGCAAACTCTGCAGTTGTTGAACTAATGTGTGATTTTTAAAAGGGCATTCTACACTCAAATATGTTTTTGTACTGTCGGAATTGTTCATGACGTCCTCCAGGGATTTTTAAACTTTTCCTGTTGAAAAGTGATATAAATACAGTAAAGTATAAACACACTAAAGGGAAACAAATAAATATTTTGAGCAAAATAGTGTTTTTTTGGACAACTGCAAACTAGAAGGAGTGAGTGATGTCATAGTAAGGCCTCCAAGGAGTTGGCTTGATGGGAAGTCGTGATGTCATCCAATAGGCGACTGATCTTCATGTGAATATTCATTATTATTTTTAAAATCCTTCCTGTTCTGTCAAGTAGGTTGTTGATCATTGCTAGAAAGCCGTTTTCTCGTCTTGCATTGACTTTCAAGACGATTTAAGTCCAAACTGTAACTAGGCCACTCAGGAACATTCAATGTCATCTTGGTAAGTTCCTCCAGTGTAGAATTGGCCTTGTGGTTTAGGTTATTGTCCTGTTAGGACAGTTTTTTGTATTCAGATCTCTGAAATGTTCTCTAACTACGTAACATTTAGTGTCTCCTTATGTTACGCTGGGAAAACAGTTTTCATGGGCACAGAAATCCTAAATCATTTCAGTTTACTAAATCCAATGGTTCTAACCTAGAGTCACCTTAACTTTATTGACAACACCCAAATGGATACTGTCATTAACGCAGTTCTTCAATAATTACACATAATACTTAATACTGTAGCTGTTTAGTTACAGTCACATGTTCAACTATCATCAGCTGATCCAGGAAATCATTTTCTGAATGACAGTCACATGACAAACATCACGACATGCAACAACAACCAAAGTGCTTCTTCATTCATTACTCTGGTAAAGACAGTTATGTTGTGCTCCACGTTGGATCCAACATCCCAAACAAATCGATGTTTATAATGTGTTACTGTCTGGCTGATTTACAGTAGGGTCTCGTTAGTCTGTTTGTGCACAGAGATACGCTCCACGTTGGATCCAACATCCCTACTTTGCTCATAATGTGTAGAGAACTGTTCCTTGATGGATAGGCTATTGTTCAACACACAGAGCTATTTTCCTTTATTCAGGACATTTAGAATGACAACACATTACAGAGTAGCCTAGTGGGATTATTGACAAAATTATCTGGTGATCAGGTTATGAAATGTCATGACAAAGACATTTTAATTTCCATGTTTCACCTGAAATATTAAATGATTTATAGTCCTACGTCTATGTTGTTGTTAGATAAAGTTATGGGTCCTACAGTAGGTCTATGTTATTGTTAGGTGAAGTTATGGGTCCAACAGTAGGTCTATGTTATTGTTAGGTGAAGTTATGGGTCCTACAGTAGGTCTATGTTATTGTTAGGTGAAGTTATGGGCCAATTTGTTAAACACTTAGTGTACAAACCCTCATTGTCAGGCTGATGTTAAAGCTAGCCAAAGAGCATTTTACTGGTTGAAGTGTTTTTTAAGTGTAAAGCAGTTGATTTGCGACAATAACACAAACATATTAAGCAGGAGATTCAAACGAGCCCTACATTTATAATCCAAAGTAATGTGAAATACACTCATATGCAACCTGTAAATGGAGGCTATTTTTGCTGTCAGCCTATGAGAACTCCCCTGAGTTTTCCCCCATGGTGGTGAATTAGTGAATAGACACATAACTTAATGTGAGTTTCCTTGACTAGTACTCCAGATCTTGTCCTAATAGTGCGCTGTAATATTCAGAATATATTGTGAAAAACTAAAATCTTCTCTCACCATTTTTGCTCCAAGCAGATATACTACTGTAACAGGGGTCGTCTAAAGGGGACCAAGGCGCAGCGTGTAGAGAGCTCATATTTACTTTATTAAGGAAACACTTAACAAAACGACCACCAACAGTTCCGTCAGGTAACCCATACAAAATGGAAAAAAACTACCCACAAACACGCTAGAAAAAAAAACCCATCTTAAATATGATCTCCAATTAGAGGTAACGAGGACCAGCTGCCGCCAATTGGAGATCAACCCCAAAAACAACAACATAGAAATAGAAAAACTAGAACTTAAACATAGACATAGAAAACCACCCCAAAACACCCCAGTCACGCTCTGCCCACACTACTATAGAAAATGACATCTTACAAGAGTCAGGACGTGACAACTACATCCATAACTAGTGGTTTCCTCAATACCAGATATACTACATCCATAACTAGTGGTTTCCTCAATACCAGATATACTACATCCATAACTAGTGGTTTCCTCATTAGCAGATATACTACATCCATAACTAGTGGTTTCCTCATTACCAGATATACTACATCCATAACTAGTGGTTTCCTCATTACCAGATATACTACATCCATAACTAGTGGTTTCCTCATTAGCAGATATACTACATCCATAACTAGGGGTTTCCTCATTACCAGATATACTACATCCATAACTAGTGGTTTCCTCATTACCAGATATACTACATCCATAACTAGTGGTTTCCTCATTACCAGATATAGTACATCCATAAATATCGGTTTCCTCATTAGTGGGGAGGAGTTTCTACAATCAAATTGCCCTGATGCCGCAATTTTAGCTTACACAGAAAGGGGCCTATATTGGAGACCAAAAGTCGTCTGGCACACTGCTTAGAGTTTCAACAACATGAATAACGTATTTCTAGCCTACAATCATCGATGTTACTACTAATGTGAAAACAAGACAAAATATGACTATTCTTGCTCATTTTAAGACAAATGTCAAGTAATCGTTACATTCATTACAGATGTCAATTGTTGTACAACATCATGGCTACGCTGTTGGCATCACCTTTTACAGTGGATTACTGCTGTTGTGGGCCTTTTAACCATCTGTCTGACTTTGTTGTTCACACAGGAGAGAGACGGGACTATCGTGGATCCTCTGGGGAGCCTCAACAACCTCGTGATGCTGAAGAGGCAGAGAAGAGTCTCTCCAGATCAGAACACCTCAATAATCACCTGCAGAGATCCACAGGGAAGAGAACTCACTGCTCCTCTGACTGTGGGAAGAGATGCACCTCATCAGGCATTAAAATTAATCAGAGAATCCACACAGGAGAGAAACCTTATAGCTGTGATCAATGTGGGAAGAGTTTTACTCAGTCAAGCAGCCTGATATCACACCAGAGAACACACACTGGAGAGAAACCTTTTAGCTGTGATCAATGTGGGAAGAGTTTTACTGCATCTGATCATCTGACAGTACACCAGAGAACACACACAGGAGAGAAACCTTATAGCTGTGATCAATGTGGGAAGAGTTTCACTACATCAAGCATTCTGACTGTACACCAGAGAAAACACACAGGAGAGAAACCTTATAGCTGTGATCAATGTGGGAAGAGTTTTGGTCAATCTGGACATCTGACAGTGCACCAGAGAATACACACAGGAGAGAAACCTTATAGCTGTGGTAAATGTGGGAAGAGTTTTGGTCAATCTGGAGATCTGACAGTGCACCAGAGAACACACACAGGAGAGAAACCTTATAGCTGTGATCAATGTGGGAAGAGATACTCTGATAAAAGGCCTCTGATCAAACATCAGAAAATACATAAAGGAGTTGTTTCATGATATCAATGATATAATGTCACAATGTAGAATGTTTTAACATTGTAGTAGGAGTATATTAATGATGTCACAATGTAGAACCCTAAACGTGTGTCCCCTGTTCTATTGATTTCAACATGATATGGATATTAGCCTCAGGGGGGAAATCCAGGCTCTGAAATGGAAGAGTTACTATTTATGAGATTTAACAAAAAGTGACTAACAAAAAAGGAGTTGTGTTACACTTACCACGTTGGTGACCCACTGGAATCAAAATGCATCACTTCAAAATGTATCTAGCTGTTTTCTACAAATTGTCCTCTAACCAGGGATGTACACATTATTCCCAGATTCCGTGTGGTTTTTGAGCTGTTAGTTTTAACAGGACGTGCAACTTCATCTCCCTTCTCTCACACAATTGATTTCAACACGTTATCGATGAGTTATGACAAATAAGTGTTGTGTTCCTTTGTTTAGCGACCCCTACATTTAAATGTATCACTCCAAAATGTGGCTGACTGTCTTCTGCAGGTTGTCCTCTAATCAGTGAGGTAAAATATATCCCATTTCCATGTGTTTTTTTTAGTTGTGTTAGTTTCAACATCACGTACAACCTGATTTCCCCCCCAAATCGATATAAGATGTGTGTTTTGCGTTTAGCTAGTGCGTTGCTATGGATCTTTATTTATTTTGACTGCACGTTTTTCCGTATTGGAGATGAGTTTTGTTTGGGCTCGTTCCAAGGAGACGAGAGTTCTAGAAGCTAGTGGGATTTAGGAAGACGAGTGTTCTAGAATCTAGTGAGTTTTAGGAAGACGAGAGTTCTAGAATCTAGTGAGTTTTAGGAAGACGAGAGTTCTAGAAGCTAGTGAGTTTTAGGAAGACGAGTGTTCTAGAAGCTAGTGAGTTTTAGGAAGACGAGTGTTCTAGAAGCTAGTGAGTTTTAGGATTCTATAGAAAGAAAAAGGAGAAACAAATAATCCTATTGTATATTATTATTTAGAAATACGTGTTTTTTTCTTGTTTTTAATTGTTGACAGCCAGTAGACACCATGTTTATATTGTAGAAGGTGAAGCATTGTAGTTGATTATAATGTGAAATGGAAGTTGTTTTCTGTTGGTGGTGAGCAAACTTTTCCAACAAAAATGTAGGATATATTTGTTGTCTTAAGGGGGAAGGTGTTACAGGCTTTGGTTTTTCCATTTATGTTTTGAGGTTGGACTTTAGCTCGTTAGCACGTCCAGCTCGTCAGCACGTCTAGCTCGTTAGCCCGTCTAGCTCGTTAGCACGTCTAGCTCGTTAGCAGGTCTAGCTCGTTAGCACGTCTAGCTCGTTAGCACGTCTAACTCGTTAGCCCGTCTAGCCCGTTAGCACGTCTAGCTCGTTAGCACGTCTAGCTCGTTAGCACGTAGGACGCACTGATTGGTGTCACCTCGTTAGTCAGTATGTGTTACACCTGTGCTGGCTTCTATCTCAAGGCCATCAGACTGTTAAACAGCACAGAGAGACTGCAGCCTACATATAGACTTGACATCATTGGCCACTTTAATAAATGGAACACTAGTCACTTTAATAATGTTTACATATCATTTCTCATCTCATATGTATAAACTGTATCTCAGTCTATGCTGCTCTGACATTGTTTATCCATATATTTATATATTCCTAATTCCATTCCTTTACTTAGATTTGTGTGTATTAGGTATTTGTTGTGAAATTGTTAGATATTAATTGTTAGATATTGCTGTACTGTGGGAACTAGAAGGACAAGCATTTCACTACACCTGCAATAACATCTGCTGAACACCTGTATGTGACCAACAACATTTGATTTGATTTATGAAGGTAATTTGTGTCAAATTTACTTTTCCCCTCATTCACCCCATCTCTTTACATTGCTGATGCATAATCAGTGGCCTGACTGCATCCAGACTATGTCAAAATCCCATCCTGGTAGATCTGAACCTAATGCAGCTTGGAGTGATCAGATGACAGAAGTCACATTTAGATGCCAAGTGTATGTGAGGCCATAGATGCTACATATCTATTACATTGAGTGTTTTATTTAATATGACTAAATGTATTTATTTCTTTCTGTGTTGCAGGGGCAGTAAAGAAATGGAACAGCAAGGCCACAGAACATGACATAAGCAGAGCTGTGGGAGACCACCTCAAGCCCCTGGTAGAGCCGGGGGTGGTGTTTACCACTCCACCACGCCTTCAGCAGGCTGGAAAGGTGGGAATGATCCATTTGTTTGTTTCAGTTTTCAGTAGTTGAATCATTTTCAACATAATATCCTCTGATGTATTGTTGAGTTCAACATTTTTCATTTTCAACAAATGAACTGGGTTGGTTGAAAAGTGATACTAAACTTACATAAGTAACATGCATACCATTTGCACTATTTTGACAGTGGAAGATATACTGAATTTATACTGTTTTTCATACTAAGATGGACCAATATGTGTTGCTTTTGCACATATTTGTTAATTGGTTTTGCAAGAGTATGTTGATTGTCGGTCATAGGGTTAATTTGTTTTGCAATATGTTCAAATCAAATCAAGCTTTATTTATACAGCACATTTCAGACATGGATGCAACACAATGGCTTCACAGGGGAGAAAAACAAATATTTAGTACACAACAAACATAAGAGGATAAAAAAGTAAATTAACATCTTAAAGACTAATTGGCACCCTAAGGAAATTCCGTTGATTAAAATATTAATTGGATGCAATGTCCAACCCAAACTACAAGCTTGTTTTTTAGGAGGGGCTCTGATAGACACTATGGGGGTGTTTACTGAAAGTTGACAAGAAACAACAACTGGGACCTAAAAGACACCCACCATGAGACCCACTAAATCTGCCCAAGAAGAGGCAAACAAAAGAAAAACCCACACCAAACTTAAAGACAGGAAGTAAACCAAAAAGGTGGATCAACTAAAGGTGTTGACTCTCCACATGTATCAAGACAACTGGAGCACTGGGCCAGACACTCTTAAATAGAACCTGGACCAGCTCAGGTGAAACACCTTCCCACTAACGAGATGGACAAGCCGGTGTAACACATACTGACTAACAGAAATGGAAAAACCAAAGACTATAACAACTTAAGAGAATGCTTACCACCAACAGAAAACAACTCACATTTCACATTATAATCAACTACAATGCTTCACCTTCACCAATATAAACATGGTGTCTACTGGCTGACAACAATAAAACATTTTTTTTTTTCCTCACTAGCTTCTAGAACTCTCGTCTTCCTAAAACTCACGAGCTTCTAGAACTCTCGTCCCCTTGGAACGAGTCCAAATAAAACTCATCTCCAATACTGAAGAACGTGCAGTCAAAATAAATTCTGATCCATGGCAACTCACTGCCTAAACGCAAAACTTTTTGACTGCCCACCCTTGAGACAATCAGCAACCAAGTTGTCCTTAACACAGACATTTGACAATGAGAATTAACCCTGATATTCTAAAAGCAGGGCAACAATGTCAATATAATTGTACCCAAAAATGGTCAGTTGGTTGCATTAATAATAATCATTACCAACTCTTACATGAAATGTAAATATTAAATATTTGGTTGCATAATCTTATTTTCAATGGCTTTTCAATGACATGTTGCTAGGTGGGATAGCCCCACTGTCAAAACAAAGTTTTATCGTGTCTAAATCAATAACCAATATGCAGAGTTTGTGATACATTGAAAACCTAAACCAAAAATGTGCTATATACACAAACATCTGCTACAATAATCATATTACTTGTATTTTTTTTAAAACAAGCTCCTTATAAACTGCACAAGCACCAAAAACACTGTTGTTTTGACAAGTAGCAATAAATCACTGATATCGATTAGGGGGGAAATCAGGTTGTACGTGATGTTGAAACTAACACAACTAAAAAAACACATGGAAATGGGATATATTTTACCTCACTGATTAGAGGACAACCTGCAGAAGACAGTCAGCCACATTTTGGAGTGATACATTTAAATGTAGGGGTCGCTAAACAAAGGAACACAACACTTATTTGTCATAACTCATCGATAACGTGTTGAAATCAATTGTGCCTAGAGGAGGGAGATGAGATTGCACGTCCTGTTAAAACTAACAGCTCAAAAACCACACGGAATCTGGGAATAATGTGTACATCCCTGGTTAGAGGACAATTTGTAGAAAACAGCTAGATACATTTTGAAGTGATGCATTTTGATTCCTGTGCGTCACCAACATGGTAAGTGTAACAGAACTCCTTTTTTGTTAGTCACTTTTTGTTAAATCTCATAAATAGTAACTCTTCCATTTCAGAGCCTGGATTTTCCCCCTGAGGCTAATATCCATATCATGTTGAAATCAATAGAACAGGGGACAAACGTTTAGGGTTCTACATTGTGACATCATTAAAATACTCCTACTACAATGTTAAAACATTCTACATTGTGACATCATTAATATACTCCTTCTACAATGTTAAACATTCTACATTGTGACATCATTAATATACTGCTACTACAATGTTAAAACATTCTACATTGTGACATTATTTCATTGATATCATGAAACAACTCCTTCATGTATTTTCTGATGTTTGATCAGAGGCCTTTTATCAGAGTATCTCTTCCCACATTGATTACACAGCCAAAATATTTCTCTCCTGTGTGTGTTCTCTTGTGTTGAGTCAGATGTGCAGATCGACCAAAACTCTTCCCACATTTACCACAGCTATAAGGTTTCTCTCCTGTGTGTGTTCTCTGGTGCACTGTCAGATCTCCAGATTGACCAAAACTCTTCCCACATTTACCACAGCTATAAGGTTTCTCTCCTGTGTGTGTTCTCTGGTGCACTGTCAGATGTCCAGATTGACCAAAACTCTTCCCACATTGATCACAGCTATAAGGTTTCTCTCCTGTGTGTTTTCTCTGGTGTACAGTCAGAATGCTTGATGTAGTGAAACTCTTCCCACATTGATCACAGCTATAAGGTTTCTCTCCTGTGTGTGTTCTCTGGTGTACTGTCAGATGATCAGATGCAGTAAAACTCTTCCCACATTGATCACAGCTAAAAGGTTTCTCTCCAGTGTGTGTTCTCTGGTGTGATATCAGGCTGCTTGACTGAGTAAAACTCTTCCCACATTGATCACAGCTATAAGGTTTCTCTCCTGTGTGGATTCTCTGATTAATTTTAATGCCTGATGAGGTGCATCTCTTCCCACAGTCAGAGGAGCAGTGAGTTCTCTTCCCTGTGGATCTCTGCAGGTGATTATTGAGGTGTTCTGATCTGGAGAGACTCTTCTCTGCCTCTTCAGCATCACGAGGTTGTTGAGGCTCCCCAGAGGATCCACGATAGTCCCGTCTCTCTCCTGTGTGAACAACAAAGTCAGACAGATGGTTAAAGGCCCACAACAGCGAAAATCCACTGTAAGGTCCAAGGTGATGCCAACAGCGTAGCCATGATGTTGTACAACAATTGACATCTGTAATGAATGTAACGATTACTTGACATTTGTCTTAAAATGAGCAAGAATAGTCATATTTTGTCTTGTTTTCACATTAGTAGTAACATCGATGATTGTAGGCTAGAAATACGTTATTCATGTTGTTGAAACTCTAAGCAGTGTGCCAGACGACTTTTGGTCTCCAATATAGGCCCCTTTCTGTGTAAGCTAAAATTGCGGCATCAGGGCGATGCACATGCAATTTGATTGTAGAAACTCCTCCCCACTAATGAGGAAACCGATATTTATGGATGTACTATATCTGGTAATGAGGAAACCACTAGTTATGGATGTAGTATATCTGGTAATGAGGAAACCACTAGTTATGGATGTAGTATATCTGGTAATGAGGAAACCACTAGTTATGGATGTAGTATATCTGGTAATGAGGAAACCACTAGTTATGGATGTAGTATATCTGGTAATGAGGAAACCGATAGTTATGGATGTAGTATATCTGGTAATGAGGAAACCACTAGTTATGGATGTAGTATATCTGGTAATGAGGAAACCACTAGTTATGGATGTAGTATATCTGGTAATGAGGAAACAACTAGTTATGGATGTAGTATATCTGGTAATGAGGAAACCCCTAGTTATGGATGTAGTATATCTGGTAATGAGGAAACCACTAGTTATGGATGTAGTATATCTGGTAATGAGGAAACCCCTAGTTATGGATGTAGTATATCTGGTAATGAGGAAACCACTAGTTATGGATGTAGTATATCTGCTAATGAGGAAACCACTCGTTATGGATGTAGTATATCTGGTATTGAGGAAACCACTAGTTATGGATGTAGTATATCTGGTATTGAGGAAACCACTAGTTATGGATGTAGTTGTCACGTCCTGACTCTTGTAAGATGTCATTTTCTATAGTAGTGTGGGCAGAGCGTGACTGGGGTGTTTTGGGGTGGTTTTCTATGTTTATGTTTAAGTTCTAGTTTTTCTATTTCTATGTTGTTGTTTTTGGGGTTGATCTCCAATTGGCGGCAGCTGGTCCTCGTTACCTCTAATTGGAGATCATATTTAAGATGGGGTTTTTTTTCTAGCGTGTTTGTGGGTAGTTGTTTTCCATTTTGTATGGGTTACCTGACGGAACTGTTGGTGGTCGTTTTGTTAAGTGTTTCCTTAATAAAGTAAATATGAGCTCTCTACACGCTGCGCCTTGGTCCCCTTTAGACGACCCCTGTTACAGTAGTATATCTGCTTGGAGCAAAAATGGTGAGAGAAGATTTTAGTTTTTCACAATATATTCTGAATATTACAGCGCACTATTAGGACAAGATCAGGAGTACTAGTCAAGGAAACTCACATTAAGTTATGTGTCTATTCACTAATTCACCACCATGGGGGAAAACTCAGGGGAGTTCTCATAGGCTGACAGCAAAAATAGCCTCCATTTACAGGTTGCATATGAGTGTATTTCACATTACTTTGGATTATAAATGTAGGGCTCGTTTGAATCTCCTGCTTAATATGTTTGTGTTATTGTCGCAAATCAACTGCTTTACACTTAAAAAACACTTCAACCAGTAAAATGCTCTTTGGCTAGCTTTAACATCAGCCTGACAATGAGGGTTTGTACACTAAGTGTTTAACAAATTGGCCCATAACTTCACCTAACAATAACATAGACCTACTGTAGGACCCATAACTTCACCTAACAATAACATAGACCTACTGTTGGACCCATAACATCACCTAACAATAACATAGACCTACTGTAGGACCCATAACTTTATCTAACAACAACATAGACGTAGGACTATAAATCATTTAATATTTCAGGTGAAACATGGAAATTAAAATGTCTTTGTCATGACATTTCATAACCTGATCACCAGATAATTTTGTCAATAATCCCACTAGGCTACTCTGTAATGTGTTGTCATTCTAAATGTCCTGAATAAAGGAAAATAGCTCTGTGTGTTGAACAATAGCCTATCCATCAAGGAACAGTTCTCTACACATTATGAGCTAAGTAGGGATGTTGGATCCAACGTGGAGCGTATCTCTGTGCACAAACAGACTAACGAGACCCTACTGTAAATCAGCCAGACAGTAACACATTATAAACATCGATTTGTTTGGGATGTTGGATCCAACGTGGAGCACAGCATAACTGTCTTTACCAGAGTAATGAATGAAGAAGCACTTTGGTTGTTGTTGCATGTCGTGATGTTTGTCATGTGACTGTCATTCAGAAAATGATTTCCTGGATCAGCTGATGATAGTTGAACATGTGACTGTAACTAAACAGCTACAGTATTAAGTATTATGTGTAATTATTGAAGAACTGCGTTAATGACAGTATCCATTTGGGTGTTGTCAATAAAGTTAAGGTGACTCTAGGTTAGAACCATTGGATTTAGTAAACTGAAATGATTTAGGATTTCTGTGCCCATGAAAACTGTTTTCCCAGCGTAACATAAGGAGACACTAAATGTTACGTAGTTAGAGAACATTTCAGAGATCTGAATACAGAAAACTGTCCTAACAGGACAATAACCTAAACCACAAGGCCAATTCTACACTGGAGGAACTTACCAAGATGACATTGAATGTTCCTGAGTGGCCTAGTTACAGTTTGGACTTAAATCGTCTTGAAAGTCAATGCAAGACGAGATCATTGCTTTCTAGCAATGATCAACAACCTACTTGACAGAACAGGAAGGATTTTAAAAAGAATAATGAATATTCACATGAAGATCAGTCGCCTATTGGATGACATCACGACTTCCCATCAAGCCAACTCCTTGGAGGCCTTACTATGACATCACTCACTCCTTCTAGTTTGCAGTTGTCTAAAAAAAACACTATTTTGCTCAAAATATTTATTTGTTTCCCTTTAGTGTGTTTATACTTTACTGTATTTATATCACTTTTCAACAGGAAAAGTTTAAAAATCCCTGAAGGACGTCATGAACAATTCCGACAGTACAAAAACATATTTGAGTGTAGAATGCCCTTTTAAAAATCACACATTAGTTCAACAACTGCAGAGTTTGCGTCCCTGTTTTATAAGATAGTACTCACTGTATTTACTGGTGTTAATCAGATCAATGTCCCTGTTTTATAAGATAGTACTCACTGTATTTACTGGTGTTAATCAGATCAATGTCCCTGTTTTATTTGATAGTACTCACTGTATTTACTGGTGTTAATCAGATCAATGTCCCTGTTTTATTAGATAGTACTCACTGTATTTACTGGTGTTAATCAGATCAATGTCCCTGTTTTATAAGATAGTACTCACTGTATTTACTGGTGTTAATCAGATCTCCAGTCTTCTCTTCTTCGTCCTCCTCTAATGTGACAGTAATCTCCCCCTCTTCATCCTTCATTCCAAAAACGTCTTCATTTTCTTTGACTTCCTCCTCTTCTTTTACTGTAACATCCTCCTCCTCTTTCACTCTGAACGCGTCTTCCTCTTCTTTCACTGTAACGTCTTTCTCTTCTTCTTTCACGGTAACAGCCTCACCTTCTACTTGTCTTTGTAATGTGACATCCTCCTCTTCCTCTTTCACGACAACGTTCAGCCACAGACCCTCTTCCTCCGTCCAGCAGACCTCTTCTTTAGCAGGAGGATAGTAGCTTAGTGAGCGCATGGTCGGGGATGTTAGCTAGCTAGACTAGTGCTAACTTAACCAGCCAGATAGTTGACTTACAACGTAAATATTAAATTAAATGGGGTAGCTAGTTGTTTACACATAAGTATGTTTAAATCACAGTTACAATTAAACCAGGAAAGTGTCTAAAGAACTTGAATGTTCCGACTTTGTCAGCTAGCGAGCTACCGAGGTGGCTGCAGTTGTTGAAGAAGCGTTCCGTCCACTAGATTATACGTCACACTAGAAACATCGCCTGAAAGACACATATCGCCATCTGTTGTCTGGAGGGAGGAAACGCAGCTGAGGAGGGAAAACCTTTTTTCTTCTTCATTGAATTATAATATTATAAAGCAGTTTAGGGAAACGTTTTTTTTCTCTCCATTAAATATTAATATTATATCAACACGTACAAAGAGCAACAAGTGTTGTTTGATTAGTTCAGTTTTTTATGAGAATTTAAAACAAAATCTACATCTACTCCACATCTGTATTTCTGATTCGGTCAAATAACTAGATATCAAAATAAGCACCTAGTTATTGATACCATTGATAAAGATGAGCAAAAATTACTGTATAAAATAAATAAATAAACTTGACCCACTACCAGGATATTTTAGCCCACAACCTGGTTACTTCTCTGCTAGGAGGCTGAAACTTGGCCATAAGTGGATCTTCCAGCAAGACACATCAACATCCACAAAGAAATGGTCAATTGGGTACAAAATCAACATTTTTCTATGGACATCTCAGTCTTCGGACTTGAACTCCATTGAAAACCTGTGGTTTGAATTGAACAGGGCAGTCCATAAGCGCAGACTAAATAAATCAAGGACATGAAGAGATTCTGTATGGAGGATTGGTCTAAGGTCCCACCCAATGTGTTCTCTAATCTCATAAAACATTTCAGTGTCGTTATCCTCCCAAGGGGAGGGTGCTGGAGTACTGAAAACATGGGTGGCAATAATTCAGACACCTACAATTTGAGAATTACATGTTCAACTAAATCTCTTTCTCTGAGCAATTGTATTACTATAAAATGATATAATTTCCCTTTTTTGTGTGTAACAATACATCATGTAGATATATATAATGACCAGACTAGGTCTATACTGCTCCTACATGGTGTAACAATACATCATGTAGATGTATATAATGAACAGACTAGGTCTATACTGCTCCTACAGGGCGTAACAATACATCATGTAGATGTATATAATGAACAGACTAGGTCTATACTGCACCTACATGGTGTAACAATACATCATGTAGATGTATATAATGAACAGACTAGGTCTATACTGATCCTACATGGTGTAACAATACATCATGTGGGGCTTTAAGGCGATGCTGTTGGTGTGACGTATAATGTAGTGGACGGAACGCTTCTTTCAACAGCAGCAATAGTTATTCAGCCACCTCGGTAGCTTGCTAGACAAAATAGCCGAACCAATAAAGCTATTTAGACGCTTTAGTGTATATTAGCCACTGTGTTTTAAAACCACTTCTGTCGTCTAGTTAGTTATCAGATTTAATTTCATATTTACAGTGTTGTTGTTATTGGTCAGCTAGCGGCCTGGTTAAGTTAGCATTAGCCTAGCTAGCTAACATCTCCGACCATGAGTTCACTAAGCTACTCTCCTCCTGCTAAAGAAGAGGAGGTCTGCTGGACGGAGAAAGAGGGTCTGTGGCTGAACGTTGTCGTGAAAGAGGAGGAATAGGATGTCACAATACAAAAACAAGTGGATGGTGAGGCTGTTACAGTGAAAGAAGAGAAAGACGTTTCAGTGAAAGAAGAGGAAGATTCGTTCAGAGTGAAAGAGGAGGAGGAAGTTACTGTTAAAGAAGAGGAAGAGATTCCGTGTGGTTTTTGAGCTGTTCGTTTTAACAGGACGTGCAACTTCATCTCCCTCCTGTCACACAAATTATTTTAGCATGATATCGATGAATAAGTGTTGTGTTCCTTTGTTTAGCGACCCCTAAATTTAAATGCATCACTCCAAAATGTAGCTGACTGTCTTCTGCAGGTTGTCCTCTAACCAGTGAGGTGAAATATTTCTCCCATTTCCATGTGTTTTTGTTTAGTTGTTTGTTTCAACATTACTTACAACCTGATTTCCCCCCTAATCGATATCAGTGATTTATTGCTACTTGTCAAAACAACAGCGTTTCTGGTGCTTGTGCAGTTTATAAGGAGCTTGTTTTAAAAAATACAAGTAATATGATTATTGTGGCAGATGTTTGTGTATATAGCACATGTTATGTTTAGGTTTTCAATTTATCACAAACTGTTTCTGCATATTGGTTATTGATTTGGACACTTAAAACTGTGTTTTGACATTGGGGATATCCCATCTAGCAACATGTAATTGAAAAGACTTCGAAAATAAGACTATGCAACCAAATATTTCATATTTACATTTCATGTAACATTTAGTGATCATAATTATTTATGTAACCAACTGACAATTTTTCGGTACAATTATATTGACATTGTTATCCTGCTTTTAGAATATCAGGGTTCATTCTCAGATGTGCCAACCCAAATGTACTAGAGCATGACATTGGGGACTGGGCCCCGATCCAACAACATGCCTATCTAGTGAACCCTGAAAAGAGAGAGAAGCTCTGTAGTGAGGTGGAAAGTTACTACAGATATTGCAGGAGTTTCCTCTTGAAATCAGACATGTCTGAGGTAAGGACAACTTGGTTGCTGATTGTCTCAAGGGTGGGCAGTCAAAAAGTTTTGTGTTTTGCATTTAGCCAGTCCGTTGCCATTTATTTTGACTGCACGTTTTTCCGTATTGGAGATGAGTTTTGTTTGGGCTCGTTCCAAGGGGACGAGAGTTCTAGAAGCTAGAAGGGTTTTTCTTTTGTTTTCCTCTTCTTCGGCAGATTTAGTGGGTCTCATGGTGGGTGTCTTTTATGTCCCAGTTGTTCTTACTAGTCAACTTCCAGTGGACACTGAGAGCAAAACTGCAAGTTTATGTTATAATACTTTTATTGCATCAAATGGTTGTTTTATGCAACAGAATAGAGGGTTCTTAGAAATATTGTGTCTGTGTTCTACTGAGGATGGGCCTCTGGGAGAAAACACTGACAGGAGATTTACAATGTCTTTTGGGTGATAAAACCTAAAGAGACCGCATTCCAGAACACGAGTTAATGTTTCTGTTCTATATGGTACCAGGGAGAGATGACCCCAGGGCCAGACCCCGGTCTCTACACAAAGAGTACTCTTTTTACAGCAGATACTGTCTGCTGAGAATTATAAGTATCTTTCGTACAAATCTTAACCTTGTGACCCGTTCTATACATCTGTTGGTCATGTAGGTTGAAAGGGGTGTATCTTGGCTGTAAAAGACCTTTGTACTTTTGTATCGGGGCTCTAAACGAATCATCTGGGGGTGATTCATCTCTCAATGAATCATCTGGGGATGATTCATCTCTCAACGAATCATCTGGGGATGATTCATCTCTCAACGAATCATCTAGGGGTGATTCATCTCTCAATGAATCATCTGGGGGTGATTCATCTCTCAACGAATCATCTGGGGATGATTCGTCGACCAGCCATCATCATTGTAGAGCACTCAATTGATTCACTTAATATGTGTCTGTTGTATTGACCTGCTCCCTTTATAAGTGAGTAAAGATTTAGTTTAAGATTAACTCTGACTTGTGTGATAAGTTTGTCTCCTCAATTGATATTAAAGAAATGAACAACCACATTTGGCGATGGGGATGTGAATCTTCACTTGGTGACCGCTCCTGGTGACCTGGGTAAATCGTGCACAAGGGATCCCTCTAACTTGGGATCTCAGGGAGACCACACTTCGGGAACGGAGCAGATGGTCCTACCTTTGATCTGAATGGCAGCAAGCCGAGTGGATACCACATCTCGAACGTAGTTTAAAAATAATGAGGTGAGCGAAACATGTGGAGTTTTTATAAAGGCTCTGAGTGTGTATTCCTGTGTGGAGGTGTAAACAGGGCCCAGTCAGCTATCTGTGTGAGCTGTATGAAATCTAGAATCTGTGTTTACTAGTTAAGACCATTTATGATATAGTATAAGATAGTAAGGTGCACCTGTAATTATTTTAAACCTGTAATTGTTTTAAACCTGTAGCCCATTTTAGAAGTATTGAAAGATGTAAATGTATGAGTTACATTATCCTAGGAACTAACTATGAGAAATAAATTAGAAAATATTCCTGCAGGTTAAAATATTGTTGAAAAACAACTAATTGATTAGGTATGTTTGGGAATAGCATTGTGTGACTGATGAGAGTTGTGTGACTGTGATATGAGAGTTGTGTGACTGTGATATGAGAGTTGTGTGACTGTGATATGAGAGTTGTGTGACTGTTATATGAGAGTTGTGTGACTGTGATATGGGAGTTGTGTGACTGTTATATGAGAGTTGTGTGACTGTGATATGAGAGTTGTGACTGTGATATGGGAGTTGTGTGACTGTGATATGAGAGTTGTGTGACTGTGATATGAGAGTTGTGTGACTGTGATATGAGAGTTGTGTGACTGTGATATGGGAGTTGTGTGAATGTGGAAATGAGTCTTAATCTGTCGTCTGGATAGTAACATATAGAAATATGCTTAATCAGATGATTGAAATGTGGATAATAAGCGGGTTGATATTTTAGAAAGCAGCGGAAGGTCTATAGTTCCTGGGAGGCTTGATTTTGCCGTGGTCTCTGGGAGGTTAGAGACCCGTTGAGGATCCCATGGTCATTGTCCGGGAAACGAACTTATATTTTTTGTTCTGCTGGGAGTATGTTTGGAGAGCTGCTTCGTAGCTATGGCGAGTCCTTCTTACGTTTTATATGGATTCTGTGAATATACAATTTATCATATTTTTATATGTGTGTATAATCGATTAGTAGAGATTTGATAAAGTAATACTGGGAATATAATTAGATACAATTTAAACAACCCATATGTAGACTAACGTAGGTTTTGAGTTGGTATCTTTAATGGATAATTTGATATAGATGAGTTTTAAGCATTATTAAACAGTCTACAAAGTCTGGGCAGTTTTCTCAGAAACTGATGGGATTGTGTCCACTTTAGGGTAAGTTACCCTAACGATGTAACTATAAAACGCTAATTGGATTTTCTCCATCCGGGTACTACATTTGAAATAAAAACTGCTCTGAAGGCCTGGGGGGGTTCTTCCCAGTATGAGAGGAGTTGCTAGATTTATTTAATAAACCTTTTCCCATAATGTTAGAGTGAACCAAGGTGGCTGACTAGCTGTTGATGTTGAAGAAGCGTCCCATCCACTAGATTATACGTCACAGTGGCAGAATCACCTGAAAGACGCACATCGCCATCTGCTGACTGGAGTTGGTATCGCAGTTGAGAAAATACTTTCAGACAAAAAGCTCAAAAGCGACTGCCACTAAAAACCAACGACTCCCTTTGAAAACGGGCGATGTGGCATCAGAAACATTTATTGTAGTTTAAAAATGTACTTTAAGTGTAGATAAATAGAATAACTTTGGTCATACCCAGTAAGCACGTGACGTCCAAGGACGTCGAATTATGGGCGATATCAGGTCTGTCTGTTGTGGCCGCTATTTCACCCATAAATAGTTATCCCAAATTGGGCTGTGTATAACTATGTAAATGTCTCTCGGACAAGGTGACTTTTATCAATATACACTCTAAAAAGTAAAGGTTCCTGGAGTATCCTTTAGGGGTTCTTCAAATTGAGACTGTGGGGGAACCCTTAAAAGTTCTCTGAAGAACCCCTTATCATGGTTCCTCAAAGAACCTTTTGGGGTTCATTTTTTAAACTCCCTGTCCACCCTCCCTCCATTATAAAAACATTTGAATAATAATAATACTATTCACAATATTGATTTAAATAATTCATTGTTTATTTTGTGGCACCACAAATGTGAATGAATATTTACAAAACAATTTAACAAACAAAACACATTACAAAATTGCAACATTTCTGCAGACATGTCAGACCATAAAAAATAATACATTTACTTTGTATAGTGATTTTCATGACATTTAAAAAAAATCAAAAATAATGTACAATAAAAACAACATTGAAAATGAATCATAGGTAAACTAACAATATTGTAGACTTGATGCTAAATACAGATGTTTCAGCTTTAGTGTGTATATCGTATCCACTTAGTTATGTTAGGAAGTTTGCCATCTTTATGACCGGCCCTGGTAACTTCACCCCAACTTCTCTGATCCCCAGAACACAGCAACTTAACAACATAACTGTTTTTCTGACATTTTGGGGAAATTTAAGGCAAAATAAAAAATCCAGTCGTAGCAGAGCCCCAAGTCCCATGGGGACGTCCTCGAGGGTCTGGATGTTCTCCCCATCAAAGGCCAGCGGGATTTCACTCTCATGGTGAAATGGATTTCCACCGATGTGCAGTAAAGGAGTGAAGAGCGGTGAAATCTGTGTCAACAAAAGTAAGAAAAGATGAATACACATACAATTAACAAAGAACATAACAAATGTTCAGCTGTAGTTTTATATAAGCATGCACACCTATGTTAATAAAGAAACAGATGATTGGTGCATAGACATACCTTGTCATGGACATAAAGGCCACTCGGGTCCTCATTGAAGAGGTTGGGCAAGAGCAGAATCGCTGCTGTGGTCTCTAGTCCTAGTAAAGTAAAGCAATGATCTTACTACACTTGCTAATTTCATTACAAAATACATTAGAGAAAGGGAAGAAATAAGAGCTGTTGTTGGCTTTATGGAAACGATATACAATATATGGGAAAGAATATAGTTGAGGAAATAATCCAAACCTAGTTGTGCCTAGTTAGGACATAACGTTAGCTAGCTAGCTAACGGTACTGTACTGTAGCTCATACAACGCCGACGGTCAAACCCGGCTTTCTAATATTTACGTTCATTAACTATAGTAACGTTATGGAAGATATTCACAAAAAACCATCATTGTCTTCGTTATTCATTATTAGTATGTTATATTGTTATAATAAATGATTTCGAGACATATTCAGAGACAAACATCAACCCAACTTAACCTTTTTAACTGTTGTCGCATCCAAACTTGTCACCATCGTTTTCAGTTGTAATTGCGAAATTCCCGGAAGAAGTCCAGCAACAACGGAGGTTCCTCGATGAACCCACCTTCTAACAAGTTCTTTGAAGAACCTTTTGGGACTGCTTTTCATTGACCAAGAACCCTACGGTTCTTAGGGGATCTGAGAACAACTCCAGTTGAACCCTTCATTTTTAGAGTGTAGTCGGCTCTATTTACTCTCAGATTCAAACATGATGATTAGCATCAACGATCAAGTCAGCTGCTGCTGCTCCAATACAGTATGAGGTGAGACGGTGAACTGATGTTGAACCGGGCAGTCAGCTGCTGCTGCTCCAATACAGTATGAGGTGAGACGATGAACTGATGTTGAACCGGGCAGTCAGCTGCTGCTGCTCCAATACAGTATGAGGTGAGACGGTGAACTGATGTTGAACCGGGCAGTCAGCTGCTGCTGCTCCAATACAGTATGAGGTGAGACGGTGAACTGATGTTGAACCGGGCAGTCAGCTGCTGCTGCTCCAATACAGTATGAGGTGAGACGGTGAACTGATGTTGAACCGGGCAGTCAGCTGCTGCTGCTCCAATACAGTATGAGGTGAGACGGTGAACTGATGTTGAACCGGGCAGTCAGCTGCTGCTGCTCCAATACAGTATGAGGTGAGACGGTGAACTGATGTTGAACCGGGCAGTCAGCTGCTGCTGCTCCAATACAGTATGAGGTGAGACGGTGAACTGATGTTGAACCGGGCAGCCAGCTGCTGCTGCTCCAATACAGTATGAGGTGAGACGGTGAACTGATGTTGAACCGGGCAGTCAGCTGCTGCTGCTCCAATACAGTATGAGGTGAGACGGTGAACTGATGTTGAACTGGGCAGTCATTCATTCATTCTGTACTATGAGTCTGGTCTATCATTGTTACTTCACATTGTGGTGGAAATTCTAACCAAACACGTGATCTTGGTATGTGTACGTGTGTGGAGAACGAGACACAGACTAACTGTGAATTGGTTGTCTCGTTCTCTAGCAACAGCTAGTTATTCTAGTTTTCCAGTGAGGTGTCAAAACAACAGGAAATCACTCTAGACACAGTTCCTCTGAAGTAGATCAACAGTTCCCTGAATTGGGCCAAGCTCCTTTGGCCTGTCTGTCCAGAGGGTGTGTGGTTGCAGACCCACACAAACATACACATAAACTTCTCAACCTTAAAGAGATCCTTCAACACATTAGAAGTCATATCAACTTAAAGAGGTTAATATAGATTCTTCCCTCACAAAATTGCACAGAGATAAACCAGACCCAGACTGAACTGTGTGATGTAGTAGGGAGTTGTAGTTTCTCTAGAGCTAAATCAGATCCAGACTGAACTGTGTGATGTAGTAGGGAGTTGTAATTTCTCTAGAGATAAATCAGACCCAGACTGAACTGTGTGATGTAGTAGGGAGTTGTAGTTTCTCTAGAGATAAATCAGACCCAGACTGAACTGTGTGATGTAGTAGGGAGTTGTAGTTTCTCTAGAGATAAATCAGACCCAGACTGAACTGTGTGATGTAGTAGGGAGTTGTAGTTTCTCTAAAGATATATCAGATCCAGACTGAACTGTGTGATGTAGTAGGGAGTTGTAGTTTCTCTAGAGATAAATCAGATCCAGCCTGAACTGTGTGATGTAGTAGGGAGTTGTAGTTTCTCTAGAGATGAATCAGACCCAGACTGAACTGTGTGATGTAGTAGGGAGTTGTAGTTTCTCTAGAGATAAATCAGATCCAGACTGAACTGTGTGATGTAGTAGGGAGTTGTAGTTTCTCTAAAGATATATCAGATCCAGACTGAACTGTGTGATGTAGTAGGGAGTTGTAGTTTCTCTAGAGATAAATCAGATCCAGCCTGAACTGTGTGATGTAGTAGGGAGTTGTAGTTTCTCTAGAGATAAATCAGACCCAGACTGAACTGTGTGATGTAGTAGAGTTGTAGTTTCCAACAGTCCAATATTCTACATAGTTTAGCGCATAAAACGTAATTAACTACAATGACCATAATCCATTGCGTGCCTACTTGTCTTGTCTAGCATTTCACTACAATAACATCTGCTGAACACCTGTATGTGACCTATAACATTTGATTTGATATATGAAGATAATTTGTGGAAAATGTATTTTTCCCCACTCATTCACCTCATCTCTTTACATTGCTTATGCATATATTTGGTGGCCTGACTGCGTCAAATGCCCATCCTGGTAGATCTGAACCTAATGCAGCTTGGAGTGATTGGATGTTTTACATATGTTATGTTTTATACAATATGACTAAATGTGTTTATTTCTGTGTTGCACGGACAGTCAAGAAATGGAACAGCAAGGCCACAGAAAATGACATAAGCAGAGCTGTGGGAGACCACCTCAAGCCCCTGGTAGAGCCGGGGGTGGTGTTTACCACTCCACCACGCCTTCAGCAGGCTGGAAAAGTGGGATTGATCTGGTTGATCCATTTGTTTGTTTCGGTTTGCAGTAGTTGAATCCTTTGACGTATTGTTGAATTAAACATTTATCTTCAACAAATGCACTGGGTTGGTTGAAAAGTGATACTAAACGTACATACCAGCACTATTTTGACATAGTGGGAGATCTACTGAATTTATACTATTTTCATAATAAGATGGACCAAGATACGTATTGGTTTTGCAAGAGTCTGTTTATTGGTCGGTCATTGGGGTAATTTGTTTTACAATATGTTCAAACCAAATCAAGCTTTATTTATACAGCACATTTCAGACATGGATGCAACACAATGGCTTCACAGAAAAAAAATTAACAAATAATTATTTGACAAACATCAGAGGATAAAAAAAACACAGGAACAACTGAAAGACTAATGAGCATTCTAAGGAAAATCCATTGATTAAAATATTAAAGAAACGGATGCAACATCCCAAAATACACGCTAGTTTGTTGTTACCCCCATCAAGAAAACCAGAAATGTCCCTTACATAAAAGAGGGAACTAACAAAGAGTCACTGACAACAACCACAACTAAACAGGTGGGGTTTTAGGAGGGGTTCTGAAAGACACTATGGGGGTGTCCACTGAAAGTTGACTAGTAACAACAACTGGGACCTAAAAGACACCCACCATGAGACCCACTAAATCTGCCCAAGAACAGAAAAACAAAACAAAAACCCACACCAAACTGAAAGACAGGAAGCAAACCAAAAAGGTGGAGCAACTAAAGGTGTTGACTCTCCACATGTATCAAGACAACTGGAGCACTGGGCCAGACACTCTTAAATAGAACCTGGACCAGCTCAGGTGAAACACCTTCCCACTAACGAGATGGACAAGCCAGCACAGGTGTAACACATACTGACTAACGAGGTGACACCAATCAGTGCGTCCTACGTGCTAACGAGCTAGACCTGCTAACGAGCTAGACGTGCTAACGGGCTAGACGTGCTAACGGGCTAACGAGCTAGACCTGCTAACGGGCTAGACGTGCTAACGGGCTAGACGTGCTAACGAGCTAGACGTGCTAACGGGCTAGACGTGCTAACGAGCTAGACGTGCTGACGGGCTAGACGTGCTAACGGGCTAGACGTGCTAACGAGCTAGACGTGCTAACGAGCTAGACGTGCTAACGAGCTAACGAGCTAGACGTGCTAAAGTCCAACCTCAAAACATAAATGGAAAAACCAAAGCCTGTAACACCTTAAGACAACAAATATATCCTATATTTTTGTTGGACAAGTTTGCTCACCATCAACAGAAAACAACTTCCATTTCACATTATAATCAACTACAATGCTTCACCTTCACCAATATAAACATGGTGTCTACTGGATGTCAACAATGAAAAACAAGAAAAAAACACGTATTTCTGAGGAGTACCGTAACCATAACAACTGGTTTACCATCAACTCCTGATGCTGAGGAGTACCGTAACCATAACAACTGGTTCTCCATCAATGTTCAGGGTGGATGCACTCCTAATTTAGAGTTCTCAAACATTGTTGCCTGTTGGCAAGGAGCAACTCACCATTGAAGGATTTCCCTCAACTCTTCATTGGTCTCAGTTTCAGAGAGGACAACATAGTGGACTACTAGAGTAACTTTTTATTCACTCCAGACATAAATCCCACAACAGCTGAGCAGCAAAGATACAACAGACCTCATATCCACACGAGAGGATTGGTCCAGCGTATGTTTGGAGTATGGAAAAATGTGCTGCACAACTACCTGAAGCAGCATGACTGTCTTGATCCTCCCATGATCAGCATCAAGCAGATGTACCCATGACTGTCCTGATCCTCCCATGATCAGCATCAAGCAGATGTACCCATGACTGTCCTGATCCTCCCATGATCAGCATCAAACAGATGTTCCCATGACTGTCCTGATCCTCCCATGATCAGCATCAAACAGATGTTCCCATGACTGTCCTGATCCTCCCATGATCAGCATCAAGCAGATGTTCCCATGACTGTCCTGATCCTCCCATGATCAGCATCAAGCAGATGTTCCCATGACTGTCCTGATCCTCCCATGATCAGCATCAAGCAGATGTTCCCATGACTGTCCTGATCCTCCCATGATCAGCATCAAGCAGATGTTCCCATGACTGAGGCAGATGTGTCCATGACTGAGGCAGATGTGATTGAGGCAGATGTGTCCATGACTGAGGCAGATGTGATTGAGGCAGATGTGTCCATGACTGAGACAGATGTGATTGAGGCAGATGTGTCCATGACTGAGGCAGATGTGATTGAGGCAGATGTGTCCATGACTGAGGCAGATGTGATTGAGGCAGATGTGTCCATGACTGAGGCAGATGTGATTGAGGCAGATGTGTCCATGACTGAGGCAGATGTGATTGAGGCAGATGTGTCCATGACTGAGACAGATGTGATTGAGGCAGATGTGTCCATGACTGAGACAGATGTGATTGAGGCAGATGTGTCCATGACTGAGGCAGATGTTCCCATGACTGAGGCAGATGTGATTGAGGCAGATGTGTCCATGACTGAGGCAGATGTTCCCATGACTGAGGCAGATGTGTCCATGACTGAGGCAGATGTTCCCATGACTGAGGCAGATGTGATTGAGGCAGATGTGCTCATGACTGAGGCAGTCAATGACCAACGAGGACTTGCACAGTTGCTTCACATTGCAGCATTTCAACTAGATGAGATGCATTTAAATATGGAATGTATTCATTATGGATTATTTTTGCTTTGATGTTTGTTCTGTACAAAATTCAAATAGTGTGCAGCAAAATGAAATGAGTGACTAAACCAAGGCTGGTTTAAAATGTAGTTTGTGGTGATTAAAATAGTCTCTCTCATGAATATCCAAATGACAAAACATGTATAGTTTTACATATCATATTGTTCACCATGGCTGGTCATCACTATTGTCTCATTACTGTCTCTTTTTAGGATCATACCTCTCTCTTCCAACTTCATATCCAACTCAACCTGGACAATTCTCATCTCATGTTCTTCCTTCAGATATTTCATTTTATGCTCATGAAATTCTCTGGTTAACGTTTCATGTATTGTCGTCTTCTTTGATCTCTGCTGAAAGGTGGTGGCAGAATCTTCTCTCAGGGATGTTATAGCAGATGTGGAGGGAACACACTCACTGTGTACTGGCTCTTCCAACCTGTTCACATTCCACACTCACTGTGTACTGGCTCTTCCAACCTGTTCACATTCCACACTCACTGTGTACTGGCTCTTCCAACCTGTTCACATTCCACCCTCACTGTGTACTGGCTCTTCCAACCTGTTCACATTACACCCTCACTGTGTACTGGCTCTTCCAACCTGTTCACATTCCACCCTCACTGTGTACTGGCTCTTCCAACCTGTTCACATCACACCCTCACTGTGTACTGGCTCTTCCAACCTGTTCACATTACACACTCACTGTGTACTGGCTCTTCCAACCTGTTCACATTCCACCCTCACTGTGTACTGGCTCTTCCAACCTGTTCACATTCCACCCTCACTGTGTACTGGCTCTTCCAACCTGTTCACATTACACCCTCACTGTGTACTGGCTCTTCCAACCTGTTCACATTCCACCCTCACTGTGTACTGGCTCTTCCAACCTGTTCACATTCCACCCTCACTGTGTACTGGCTCTTCCAACCTGTTCACATTACACCCTCACTGTGTACTGGCTCTTCCAACCTGTTCACATTCCACCCTCACTGTGTACTGGCTCTTCCAACCTGTTCACATTCCATTCCACCCTCACTGTGTACTGGCTCTTCCAACCTGTTCACATTCCACCCTCACTGTGTACTGGCTCTTCCAACCTGTTCACATTACACCCTCACTGTGTACTGGCTCTTCCAACCTGTTCACATTACACCCTCACTGTGTACTGGCTCTTCCAACCTGTTCACATCACACCCTCACTGTGTACTGGCTCTTCCAACCTGTTCACATCACACCCTCACTGTGTACTGGCTCTTCCAACCTGTTCACATCACACCCTCACTGTGTACTGGCTCTTCCAACCTGTTCACATCACACCCTCACTGTGTACTGGCTCTTCCAACCTGTTCACATCCCACCCTCACTGTGTACTGGCTCTTCCGACCTGCTCACATTCCACCCTCACTGTGTACTGGCTCTTCCGACCTGTTCACATTCCACCCTCACTGTGTACTGGCTCTTCCAACCTGTTCACATTACACCCTCACTGTGTACTGGCTCTTCCAACCTGTTCACATTCCACCCTCACTGTGTACTGGCTCTTCCAACCTGTTCACATTACACCCTCACTGTGTACTGGCTCTTCCAACCTGTTCACATTCCACCCTCACTGTGTACTGGCTCTTCCAACCTGTTCACATTCCACCCTCACTGTGTACTGGCTCTTCCAACCTGTTCACATTCCACCCTCACTGTGTACTGGCTCTTCCAACCTGTTCACATTACACCCTCACTGTGTACTGGCTCTTCCAACCTGTTCACATTACACCCTCGCTGTGTACTGGCTCTTCCAACCTGTTCACATTCCACCCTCGCTGTGTACTGGCTCTTCCAACCTGTTCACATTCCACCCTCACTGTGTACTGGCTCTTCCAACCTGTTCACATTCCACCCTCACTGTGTACTGGCTCTTCCAACCTGTTCACATTCCACCCTCACTGTGTACTGGCTCTTCCAACCTGTTCACATTCCACCCTCACTGTGTACTGGCTCTTCCAACCTGTTCACATTCCACCCTCACTGTGTACTGGCTCTTCCAACCTGTTCACATTACACCCTCACTGTGTACTGGCTCTTCCAACCTGTTCACATTACACCCTCACTGTGTACTGGCTCTTCCAACCTGTTCACATTCCACCCTCACTGTGTACTGGCTCTTCCAACCTGTTCACATTACACCCTCACTGTGTACTGGCTCTTCCAACCTGTTCACATTCCACCCTCACTGTGTACTGGCTCTTCCAACCTGTTCACATTCCACCCTCACTGTGTACTGGCTCTTCCAACCTGTTCACATTACACCCTCACTGTGTACTGGCTCTTCCAACCTGTTCACATTACACCCTCACTGTGTACTGGCTCTTCCAACCTGTTCACATTCCACCCTCACTGTGTACTGGCTCTTCCAACCTGTTCACATTCCACCCTCACTGTGTACTGGCTCTTCCAACCTGTTCACATTCCACCCTCACTGTATACTGGCTCTTCCAACCTGTTCACATTCCACCCTCACTGTGTACTGGCTCTTCCAACCTGTTCACATTCCACCCTCACTGTGTACTGGCTCTTCCAACCTGTTCACATTCCACCCTCACTGTGTACTGGCTCTTCCAACCTGTTCACATTACACCCTCACTGTGTACTGGCTCTTCCAACCTGTTCACATTACACCCTCACTGTGTACTGGCTCTTCCAACCTGTTCACATTCCACCCTCACTGTGTACTGGCTCTTCCAACCTGTTCACATTCCACCCTCACTGTGTACTGGCTCTTCCAACCTGTTCACATTACACCCTCACTGTGTACTGGCTCTTCCAACCTGTTCACATTACACCCTCACTGTGTACTGGCTCTTCCAACCTGTTCACATTACACCCTCACTGTGTACTGGCTCTTCCAACCTGTTCACATTCCACCCTCACTGTGTACTGGCTCTTCCAACCTGTTCACATTCCACCCTCACTGTGTACTGGCTCTTCCAACCTGTTCACATTCCACCCTCACTGTGTACTGGCTCTTCCAACCTGTTCACATTCCACCCTCACTGTGTACTGGCTCTTCCAACCTGTTCACATTCCACCCTCACTGTGTACTGGCTCTTCCAACCTGTTCACATTCCTTTCCTCTGGAAAAAGAACACGGTTAGATGCGCAAATAAACTCATATGGTTCTTAGAATGAAGAAGAATAAAGATTGACTCAGACAGTGGAATATATTTACCAAAGGAAGTAACCAATTTACTGTCTTTGGTATATGTACCTTTTGTGCTCAGTTCTTCATCTGAACTGTCCAAATGCTCATCGTCTGGTATACCATCCAGAGGTCGGTCATCGTCTGGTATACCATCCAGAGGTTGGTCATCATCTGGTATACCATCCAGAGGTAGGTCATCGTCTGATATACCATTCAGAGGTTGGTCATCATCTGGTACACCATCCAGAGGTTGGTCATCATCTGGTATACCATCCAGAGGTTGGTCATCATCTGGTATACCATCCAGAGGTTGGTCATCATCTGGTATACCATCCAGAGGTTGGTCATCGTCTGGTATACCATCCAGAGGTTGGTCATCGTCTGGTATACCATCCAGAGGTTGGTCATCGTCTGGTATACCATCCAGAGGTTGGTCATCGTCTGGTATACCATCCAGAGGTTGGTCATCATCTGGTATACCATCTAGAGGTTGGTCGTCATCTGGTATACCATCCAGAGATTGGTCGTCATCTGGTATACCATCCAGAGGTTGTTCATCGTCTGGTATACCATCCAGAGGTTGGTCATCGTCTGGTATACCATCCAGAGGTTGGTCATCGTCTGGTATACCATCCAGAGGTTGGTCATCATCTGGAATACCATCCAGAGGTTGGTCGTCATCTGGTATACCATCCAGAGGTTGGTCATCATCTGGTATACCATCCAGAGGTTGGTCATCATCTGGTATACCATCTAGAGGTTGGTCATCATCTGGTATACCATCCAGAGGTTGGTCGTCATCTGGTATACCATCCAGAGGTTGGTCGTCATCTGGTATACCATCCAGAGGTTGGTCATCGTCTGGTATACCATTCAGAGGTTGGTCGTCATCTGGTATACCATCCAGAGGTTGGTCGTCATCTGGTATACCATCCAGAGGTTGGTCATCATCTGGTATACCATCCAGAGGTTGGTCATCATCTGGTATACCATCCAGAGTTTGCTGCTGCTCTATTATTCCAGACAGGAAGTCACTCAATTCATCAGTGTTGTGTTGTTTTGGTGGTCCACCACCAGTAGTAAATCTCTCTCTTCTGATCTCTGCTTTCTCTCTTTTTAAAGCCAGTTTAAGGTTCTTTAACAGAGTCTATAAAAGGGAGATATCATTTTATAATAGAAATCATGTCACAAAAATATGAATATGAGAAATGTGAAATACTGATAATAATGCAGATATCTCACCTCTAGTTGTTGTTTCTTCTTGTAATCCTGATAATAATGCAGATATCTCACCTCTAGTTGTTGTTTCTTCTTGTAATCCTGATAATAATGCAGATATCTCCCCTCTAGTTGTTGTTTCTTCTTGTAATCCTGATAATAATGCAGATATCTCACCTCTAGTTGTTGTTTCTTCTTGTAATCCTGATAATAATGCAGATATCTCACCTCTAGTTGTTGTTTCTTCTTGTAATCCTGATAATAATGCAGATATCTCACCTCTAGTTGTTGTTTCTTCTTGTAATCCTGATAATAATGCAGATATCTCACCTCTAGTTGTTGTTTCTTCTTGTAATCCTGATAATAATGCAGATATCTCACCTCTAGTTGTTGTTTCTTCTTGTAATCCTGATAATAATGCAGATATCTCACCTGTAGTTGTTGTTTCTTCTTGTAATCCTGATAATAATGCAGATATCTCACCTCTAGTTGTTGTTTCTTCTTGTAATCCTGATAATAATGCAGATATCTCACCTCTAATTGTTGTTTCTTCTTGTAATCCTGATAATAATGCAGATATCTCCCCTCTAGTTGTTGTTTCTTCCTGTAATCCTGATAATAATGCAGATATCTCACCTCTAGTTGTTGTTTCTTCCTGTAATCCTGATAATAATGCAGATATCTCACCTCTAGTTGTTGTTTCTTCTTGTAATCCTGATAATAATGCAGATATCTCACCTCTATTTGTTGTTTCTTCTTGTAATCCTGATAATAATGCAGATATCTCACCCCTAGTTGTTGTTTCTTCTTGTAATCCTGATAATAATGCAGATATCTCACCTCTAGTTGTTGTTTCTTCTTGTAATCCTGATAATAATGCAGATATCTCACCTCTAGTTGTTGTTTCTTCTTGTAATCCTGATAATAATGCAGATATCTCACCTCTAGTTGTTGTTTCTTCTTGTAATCCTGATAATAATGCAGATATCTCACCTCTAGTTGTTGTTTCTTCTTGTAATCCTGATAATAATGCAGATATCTCACCTCTAGTTGTTGTTTCTTCTTGTAATCCTGATAATAATGCAGATATCTCACCTCTAGTTGTTGTTTCTTCCTGTAATCCTGATAATAATGCAGATATCTCACCTCTAGTTGTTGTTTCTTCTTGTAATCCTGATAATAATGCAGATATCTCACCTCTAGTTGTTGTTTCTTCTTGTAATCCTGATAATAATGCAGATATCTCACCTCTAGTTGTTGTTTCATCTTGTAATCCTGATAATAATGCAGATATCTCACCTCTAGTTGTTGTTTCTTCTTGTAATCCTGATAATAATGCAGATATCTCACCTCTAGTTGTTGTTTCTTCTTGTAATCCTGATAATAATGCAGATATCTCACCTCTAGTTGTTGTTTCTTCTTGTAATCCTGATAATAATGCAGATATCTCACCTCTAGTTGTTGTTTCTTCTTGTAATCCTGATAATAATGCAGATATCTCACCTCTAGTTGTTGTTTCTTCTTGTAATCCTGATAATAATGCAGATATCTCACCTCTAGTTGTTGTTTCTTCTTGTAATCCTGATAATAATGCAGATATCTCCCCTCTAGTTGTTGTTTCTTCTTGTAATCCTGATAATAATGCAGATATCTCACCTCTAGTTGTTGTTTCTTCTTGTAATCCTGATAATAATGCAGATATCTCACCTCTAGTTGTTGTTTCTTCTTGTAATCCTGATAATAATGCAGATATCTCACGTCAAGTTGTTGTTTCTTCTTGTAATCCTGATAATAATGCAGATATCTCACCTCTAGTTGTTGTTTCTTCCTGTAATCCTGATAATAATGCAGATATCTCACCTCTAGTTGTTGGTTCTTCTTGTAATGCTGATAATAATGCAGATATCTCACCTCTAGTTGTTGTTTCTTCCTGTAATCCTGATAATAATGCAGATATCTCACCTCTAGTTGTTGTTTCTTCTTGTAATCCTGATAATAATGCAGATATCTCACCTGAAGTTGTTTCTTCTTGTAATCCTGATAATAATGTAGATATCTCACCTCTAGTTGTTGTTTCTTCTTGTAATCCTGATAATAATGCAGATATCTCACCTCTAGTTGTTGTTTCTTCTTGTAATCCTGGTAATAATGCAGATATCTCACCTCTAGTTGTTGTTTCTTCTTGTAATCCTGATAATAATGCAGATATCTCACCTCTAGTTGTTGTTTCTTCTTGTAATCCTGATAATAATGCAGATATCTCACCTCTAGTTGTTGTTTCTTCTTGTAATCCTGATAATAATGCAGATATCTCACCTCTAGTTTTTGTTTCTTCTTGTAATCCTGATAATAATGCAGATATCTCACCTCTAGTTGTTGTTTCTTCTTGTAATCCTGATAATAATGTAGATATCTCACCTCTAGTTGTTGTTTCTTCTTGTAATCCTGATAATAATGCAGATATCTCACCTGAAGTTGTTTCTTCTTGTAATCCTGATAATGCAGATATCTCACCTCTAGTTGTTGTTTCTTCTTGTAATCCTGATAATAATGCAGATATCTCACCTGTAGTTGTTGTTTCTTCTTGTAATCCTGATAATAATGCAGATATCTCACCTCTAGTTGTTGTTTCTTCTTGTAATCCTGATAATAATGCAGATATCTCACCTCTAGTTGTTGTTTCTTCTTGTAATCCTGATAATAATGCAGATATCTCACCTCTAGTTGTTGTTTCTTCTTGTAATCCTGATAATAATGCAGATATCTCACCTCTAATTGTTGTTTCTTCTTGTAATCCTGATAATAATGCAGATATCTCACCTCTAGTTGTTGTTTCTTCTTGTAATCCTGATAATAATGCAGATATCTCACCTCTAGTTGTTGTTTCTTCTTGTAATCCTGATAATAATGCAGATATCTCACCTCTAGTTGTTGTTTCTTCTTGTAATCCTGATAATAATGCAGATATCTCACCTCTAGTTGTTGTTTCTTCTTGTAATCCTGATAATAATGCAGATATCTCACCTCTAGTTGTTGTTTCTTCTTGTAATCCTGATAATAATGCAGATATCTCACCTCTAGTTGTTGTTTCTTCCTGTAATCCTGATGATAATGCAGATATCTCACCTCTAGTTGTTGTTTCTTCCTGTAATCCTGATAATAATGCAGATATCTCACCTCTAGTTGTTGTTTCTTCTTGTAATCCTGATAATAATGCAGATATCTCACCTCTAGTTGTTGTTTCTTCTTGTAATCCTGATAATAATGCAGATATCTCACCTCTAGTTGTTGTTTCTTCTTGTAATCCTGATAATAATGCAGATATCTCACCTGAAGTTGTTGTTTCTTCTTGTAATCCTGATAATAATGCAGATATCTCACCTCTAGTTGTTGTTTCTTCTTGTAATCCTGATAATAATGCAGATATCTCACCTCTAGTTGTTGTTTCTTCCTGTAATCCTGATAATAATGCAGATATCTCACCTCTAGTTGTTGTACTCTTCTTGTGGTTACATTTCCATTGAATTCACAGCAAATTGCAGCCCAACCCTCTTGTTCTACTGCTCAGTAGCAGCAGTGTGGTTTTTACCTTCAATAACTGGATGGTTTGACAACATTTGTTTTGGAGCGTTTTTTCATACACACTAAAGTTTTTTTGAACAAATTATTTTTGCCTCTGCCATTGTTTCGTCTCCAGATTCACACCAGTATTGGTGTTTTCTATTCCGGGTTTTAATGAGCACCACTAGACCAACAGCATGTGTTCATACTGAACCTAATCAGGATTAACCCAGGTGTTCATACTGAACCTAATCAGGATTAACCCAGGTGTTCATACTGAACCTAATCAGGCTTAACCCAGGTGTTCATACTGAACCTAATCAGGATTAACCCAGGTGTTCATACTGCACCTAATCAGGATTAACCCAGGTGTTCATACTGAACCTAATCAGGCTTAACCCAGGTGTTCATACTGAACCTAATCAGGATTAACCCAGGTGTTCATACTGAACCTAATCAGGCTTAACCCAGGTGTTCTCATTTAGGCTTACTTACCTAACTCCAGTCTCCAACTAACTAAGCCTAATTTAAGCCACGTTCAGGAAATCTACTTAAATGTCCTAGTTTAACTAGTTCTGGCTGAATCTAAGCCCTGCAGGGTCTGAATGAAACCCAATGTCCAGTAGGATTGATCTGTTTGATTCAATTGTTTGTTTCAGTTTTCAGTTGTTGAATCCTTTGACGTATTGTTGATTTCAAAACTTTTCAGTTTCAACACATGCACTGGGTTGGTTGAAAAGTGATACTGTTTTGACATAGTGGAAGATACACTGAATTGATACTGTTTTTCATACTAAGATATGTGCTCATTGGTTATGCAAGAGGGCGGCAGGTAGCCTAGTGGTTAGAGCTGACAAGGTAAAAATACACTGCTCAAAATAAATAAAGGGAACACTTAAACAACACAATGTAACTCCAAGTCAATCACACTTCTGTGAAATCAAACAGTCCACTTAGGAAGCAACACTGATTGACAATACATTTCACATGCTGTTGTGCAAATGGAATAGACAATAGGTGGAAATTATAGGCAATTAGCAAGACACCCCCAATAAAAGAGTGGTTCTGCAGGTGGGGACCACAGACCACTTCTCAGTTCCTATGCTTCCTGGCTCATGTTTTGGTCACTTTTGAATGCTGGCGGTGCTTTCACTCTAGTGGTAGCATGAGACGGAGTCTACAACCCACACAAGTGGCTCAGGGAGTGCAGCTCATCCAGGATGGCACATCAATGCGAGCTGTGGCAAGAAGGTTTGCTGTGTCTGTCAGCGTAGTGTCCAGAGCATGGAGGCGCTACCAGGAGACAGGCCAGTACATCAGGAGATGTGGAGGAGGCCGTAGGAGGGCAACAACCCAGCAGCAGGACCGCTACCTCCGCCTTTGTGCATAGAGGAGCAGGAGGAGCACTGCCAGAGCCCTGCAAAATGACCTCCAGCAGGCTACAAATGTGCATGTGTCTGCTCAAACGGTCAGAAACAGACTCCATGAGGGTGATATGAGGGCCCGACGTCCACAGGTGGGGGTTGTGCTTACAGCCCAACACCGTGCAGGACGTTTGGCATTTGCCAGAGAACACCAAGATTGGCAAATTCGCCACTGGCGCCCTGTGCTCTTCACAGATGAAAGTAGGTTCACACTGAGCACATGTGACAGACGTGACAGAGTCTGGAGACGCCGTGGAGAATGTTCTGCTGCCTGCAACATCCTCCAGCATGACCGGTTTGGCGGTGGGTCAGTCATGGTGTGGGGTGGCATTTCTTTGGGGGGCCGCACAGCCCTCCATGTGCCCGCCAGAGGTAGCCTGACTGCCATTAGGTACCGAGATGAGATCCTCAGACCCCTTGTGAGACCATATGCTGGTGCGGTTGGCCCTGGGTTCCTCCTAATGCAAGACAATGCTAGACCTCATGTGGCTGGAGTGTGTCAGCAGTTCCTGCAAGAGGAAGGCATTGATGGTATGAACAGACCTGAATCCAATTGAGCACATCTGGGACATCATGTCTCACTCCATCCACCAACGCCACGTTGCACCACAGACTGTCCAGGAGTTGACGGATGCTTTAGTCCAAGTCTGGGAGAAGATCCCTCAGGAGACCATCCGCCACCTCATCAGGAGCATGCCCAGGCATTGTAGGGAGGTCATACAAGCACGCGGAGGCCACACACACTACTGAGCCTCATTTTGACTTGTTTTAAGGACATTACACCAAAGTTGGATCAGCCTGTAGTGTGGTTTTCCACTTTAATTTTGAATGTGACTCCAAATCCAGACCTCCATGGGTTGATAAATTGGATTTCCATTAATTCTTTTTGTGTGATTTTGTTGTCAGCACATTCAACTATGTAAAGAAAAAAGTATTTAATAAGATTATATCATTCATTCAGATCTAGGATGTGTTATTTTAGTGTTTCCTTTATTTTTTTGAGCAGTATACTTGTCTGTAACGTAAAGCAATGCAGAAGCAATAAGCATTGTAAATGATGATAGAACACAACAAATTAATGTGAACATGAGGACACAAAGGAGAGATTTAATTAAAAGATTGTGTTTTAATACATTTTTAATGCTGAAAAAAATCTATGTATGGCAAATCCACTCTGGGCAAATGGCCTGTTGGACAAAAATAAAAAATAGTTAACATCCTTGCTACTTCAGCCATTTGCTATGTTAAAGTAAAATCTCAGTTAATGATGAATGGATACAATTTGGAAGGATTTTCCAGAGTCATACATCAGTAGGGTAGAGTGTCAGGTGGCACAACCATTGGTGCCATGAGGTCAAAGTGTGAAGGAGGGAGCAAGCCAGAGAGCTGTCTAGGAAGCAGTCCAGGACCATGGCTTGGAGGCTTTGAGTTGGTCCCATCATTGTCATGCATTGTAGGGTATCTGCTGCCCCATAGACCTGCTGGTAGTGGGAAAGGTGTTAGCAGGGGACCACCAGGGATATTTTTGATTGGCTGACACAGTCTTGGTTAAACCACATGTATTCTAAAGCAATATTCACCTGCTTTCATAGAGTAAGGATTCACTCCTTTGGGGACACTGCCAGTGTTCCCCTGCTATCCATAGGTCCCCATCGGTGGAGGTGGTGGTACACACTTGTTCTGTAAAACACATCAACACATTTTCCAAATTGTTAGTAATATTATCACAGTTGAAATACAATGGTTGTTCACTGTTTTTATTTCTTTGAATTTAAGTGTGTACCTCAGCCTTGGGCTCAGTTTTGTTAACCCATCTGTGCAGAGTTGGATCCCAGACAATCTGAGGAAGAAGATATTAGCAATGTGAAGCAAGCCACAAATTGTCTTTTTTTTTATCCACTCAATTGTCTCTACATAGAATAAAGTGTTAATAACCAGTTCCTTACAGATCTGTCTTTGTCCTCAGGTAGATGAACCTCCTTCTTATTAATTCTTCCACTCCCAAAGACCCAGCTGAGTCAGCCTCCACTGTTATTGTGAACAGCAGGGGTCTCGGGCTCAGCCACCGGCCGGCTGCCAGTCTGGCACTGAGGGTTGGCATCGGAATGTTCCGGCTTGGTGATGGACATCATAGCAGGATGCTCAACATATCTAAGTCGGACATCTGTAATAAGTGGGAGAAGTCAGGCCACTCTGCTCATGTCACCACACAGAACAATTACTAGCTGCCAGGTAGAAACGTCTCGCTCTGATACTCTGTTACAACCCAATCTTAACCAACACGCAGTCACAGGGATTACTGGGAGGTTACTCCAGGACTCTGCGATCGCATTGTTTTGGTTGCAAAATCAACAATTCCCTGCATATTATGTGAGGGCTTACAAATTTGACCAATCACCAAACTATTTCTGAATAAAATAGTCACGTCATCACAATATTATTGCATAGAACTGACCCATTACCACAGTACAAAAGAGGGCTCGCAATTTCAACCAATCACCGCACATTTACTGCATAATATGGTTCAATCAAGCCAGACGTCAACACAGTTTTTTCCTTGTCAGCGCATTTTTGCAACAAATTGGACAAAACAATTGCATATTGCTATGCAAAATGTCATAATTGTCGCTGCAAAATCTAGCATATTTATCAGCTAATATCCAAAAAACCCATGCGAAATCCTGGAGAGATTCACCGGAATATGAAAATGTATACACTCACTACTGTAAGTCGCTCTGGATAAGAGCGGCTGCTAAATGACTAAAATGTAAAAGTAAAATGGAGCTAAACCTGTTGTATGGAGAAAATGCATGAAAGTATTACAGCTATATACTCACATGAGCCATACATTTAATCTATCACAACTTATTCTCACGCTATCACAATGGTAATTTCGTTACTAATTAGGTAAGGTTAAGTGACCTCTTCTCTTGGAATAGAAATCCACAGGTGGAGTACACGCTCGACCATCCCATTTCCACAGTGGTGCCACCATGGGGATGATGGGAGGTGGTTGTGGATGATTGTTTCCATTCTTCACAGGGACACTGGTTGTGAGGAAGATCTCCTCCCTTTCTGCAGGGACACTAGCCTTTGGGACGATCCACTCCCTGTGCGCAGGGACGCTGGCCTTTGGGAAGATTCCTTTCCTCTGCGCAGTGACACTGGCCATCAGGAGGATCAACTCCCTTTGTGCATGGGTGACGTGTGATGCTCTGAGGATCTTCTTCTTCCGCGCAGTGATAGAAGCTGCTGGAAGAATCCCATCCCTCTGTACAGGGATGAGGCCTGATGCTCGGAGGATCCCCTCCTTATGTGCAGGGATGAGGCCTGATGCTCGGAGGACCTCCTCCCTCTCAGCAGGGACACTAGCCTTTGGGACAATCCCCTCCCTGTGCGCTGGGACGCTGGCCATTGGTACGATTCCCTCCCTCTGCTCAGGGACACTGGCTGTTTGGAGGATCTCCTCCCTCTGTGCAGGGACACTGGCTGTTTGGAGGATCCCCTCCCTCTGTGCAGGGATGAGGCCTGATGATCAGAGGATCTCCTCCCTCTGTGCATTGATGCTGGCTAATGAGAGAATCCCCTCCCTCTGTGCAGGGACACTGGCTGTTTGGAGGATCCCTCTGTGCAGGGAGGAGGCCTGATGATCGGAGGATCTCCTCCCTCTGTGCCTTGATGCTAGCTGCTGAGAGAATCCCCTCCCTCTGTGCAGGGACACTGGCTGTTTGGAGGATCCCCTCCCTCTGTGCAGGGACACTGGCTGTTTGGAGGATCTCTTCCCTCTGTGCAGCAACTTCGGCTGCTGTGATGATCTGCAGGTATAACATAGAGCATATAGTAATTCCCTAAAAAATCAACCACTTGGAATCTATAACATCATTGACACATACACTGAGTGTGTTAAACATTAAGAACACCTTCTCTTTCCGTGACATAGATTAATCAGGTGAAAGCTATAATCCTTTATTGATGATGTCAATTGTTAAATCTTTTTCTCAGTGTAGATGAAGGGGAGGAGACAGGTTAAAGAATGATTTTTAGACAATTGAGACATGGATTGTGTATGTGTGTCATTCAGAGTGTGAATAAGCAAGACAAAAGATTTAAGTCCCTTTGAACAGAGTCTGGTAGTAGGTGCCAGGCGCACCGGTTTGTGTCAAGAACTGCAAGGGGGGGGGCAACTCAATAGGAAGGTGTTCTTAATGTTTTGTTCACTCAGTGTAGATCAATCCCTAGCATATACTTTCAATTGCCTTCCCTGTAGCTCAGTTGGTAGAGCATGGTGTTTGCAACACATGGTGTTTGCAATGCCAGGGTTGTGGGTTCGATTCCCACGGGGAGCCATGTATGAAATGTATGCATTCACTACTGTAAGTCGCTCTGGATAAGAGCGTCTGCTAAATGACCTAAATGTAAATGTAAATGTAAATTGTATGTGTACTGATAATGTAAATACACAAATTAAATTAACGTTATCTACAATATATTATAATACCGTAAGCTTCCCTGCTGCAGGGGCATTTCCTCCTACAATTTTGAGCTGATTTTCTTCACTTAAGCAATATTTTGTATCTTTGTTAATTTTCACATTTATTGTGTTTGGAATGGCACTGTTACTACAGCATTTCATGTAAGTATGTAGGACAATTACCCATAATGCTCACTGACTGAACATTCAAAATTACCATGGCAATTATTAAAAAATTCACATGCCATCGGAAACTTGGAACCTCAGAGTTAAAATGAATGTAAATTATTAGTGTAGAGCTTCCTACTGGTTGATTCTCATACTTCACAAGTGGGAAACTTGAAATCATCATTCCATAACGAGTTACCGAGTCAGAAATGTCAGAATTTCCTAGTTCCGACTTGAAAGGCATTCTATGATGTAGGGCAGGTCAGTAACCAAATTATTTTACTGTGCCCAGTCGCACACAGACTTTTATGGTCACACAAGTTGCCACCGGTCGATTCAAAATGAGTAGCCTAACAATTATTTACTTGGCCCCAGGTACATTTGCAACCAAATTATTTTTCTGTGAGAAATCAATAATAGTTGCACACATAGGGTAATCCAAAAACAACAAAGCTATAACGATCGTGAAACACGTAGCGCACATAGGCACTCACACAAAACAATATCCCACATCGCAGGTGGGACAAAAAGGACACACTAAGTATGATCCCCAATAAGAGGTAACGATTATCAGCTGCCTCCAATTGGGAACCATATTCACACACCAACATAGAAATATAATACCTAGAAACCCCCCTAGTCACGCCCTGACCTAAAACACCATAGAGAACCCCGAGGGCTCTCTATGGTCAGGGCGTGACACAAGCTGAATATTGAATATAACTGTGATTTCTGTGGAATGGAAAAGGAGACCATTTTTGCATTTGTTTTTTACCTGTATTTATAGCAGAATGTTTTGGATTGACATACAGAATTTTGTTACAAAATAAATTGGGCCGGTTGTACTATTTAATGGTTTTGATATAATGATTTATTTCAGAAATTCTGACGGATAAAGATGTAGCATATTTAATTCAACTGCTAATAATACTAGGTACATTTCATATTCACAAATGCCAATGGCCTAATTCAAAACCTAACTTTTTTCACTTTATAAATGAGTTTAAACAATATGGCATCACTAACTATAATGAAAAACAAAAAGGCAATTAAAACTTGTAGTCTTAATGAATATGATTTGTTTGTTTAGGATTCCTGGCAATGTAAATAGTTTGTTAGTACGCTTGTTTGCATGTGACTATTCTTCTTTTGTTTGATGATATTTGTTAATAAAGAAAAGTAAAAAAGAGTGCCCTGTAAAAGTTGAAGTCATATTGAACAACTACCAGAGAGAACCTTCTCTACATAGGAATTGCATACCATATTTTTTCCCATACATCAAAATAATACTTTATTGTCAATCAGCAATTACTTACTTAGATAAGGCCTCAACAAGGCCCCAGTTAATGGTTGAAAATAACTTATGTCAGTGCCAATGAGTTACACTGAGTGTTAAAATATTAAGATCACCTGCTCTTTCCATGACATATGCTGACCAGGTGAATCCAGGTTAACGCTATAATCCCTTATGGATGTCACTAGTTAAATCCACTTAAATAAGTATAGATAAAGAGGAGGAGAAAGGTTTAAAAAAATATTGTAAGGCTTGAGACAATTGAGACATGGATTGTGTATGTGTGCCATTTAAAGGGTGAATGGGCAAGACAAAATATTTACATGCCTTTCAACGGGGCATGGTTGTATGTGCCAGGGGTACCAGTTTGTGTCAAGAACTGCAATGCTGCTGGGTTTTTTACGCTCAACAGTTTCCCGTGTGTATGAAGAATGGTTCACCACTCAAAAGACAATTTGACACAACTGTGGGAAGCATTGGAGTCAACATGGGCCAGCATCCCTGTGAATGTGTTGTACACTCAGTACATTAATAGTATTGGTACCGTGTTCTTGCCGTAACCTGTAAAGCTGGAGCAGCCTGCGAGGCAGGGGGAGGTGTAGGTGATGCCATTGTCTGAACACACAGGGTCCCACTCCCCAGCCAAGCAGGAGCAGTCTCTGTTACACTCTGACAACAGGCTGCCATCGTACACCAGGGGACCTGGGGGACAGAGAAAATGGCTGGTAATAATGATGTTTAAATAATTGTGTCTGAACTATCATTGACATAGGCACAGTGACAAAACAGCCAGGAATCCTGGCTCAGTAACAACCATACTGTATATTCCCACAAGAGGGAGCCCAGGAAGAGGCCCATGTGTGTTTTGGTCTAACTCTCCCTCATATTCCACTGATCAAAACTTTTGTTTTTATCAACCCACACACCCCCCAACCAACCAACCAACCAATCAGATGTCATATTTACCCGTTGTAGGACACGGTCAGACCAGCCACCTTAACGTTGTCACACTTAGCGCCAGACTGCAGAAGGAGGAGGTGGTAGGCCATGAAGGAGGTGACGAAAGACAGCTGGGCTCCAGACACAACGCCAAGCTTATACCTCTTCATCAGTAGACCTCCCAGGAATATCCCCACCGCACCCACAGGCAGGTTCACCTCACCTGGAAAAGTTATACTCACACGTCTTTAGTGCTGCCAGTGTGCTGGAGTTTCATTTCCACTCATGTTCAACAAACCTACAGGGGATGGGAGAAAACAAAAAAAATAGAATTTAATGCCATTCAACATCAATACTGACAGGATGGAACATTTCAGTTGGAGCATGTCCATGTTTCTAATTCAGTAGTTTTTTGAGTAATTGGTATTTTGACCAATCAGATATGCTCTGAAAAAGAGCTGATGCGAAAATATGTAATGTGATTGGTCAAAAGATCAATTAGTGGAAAAAATATCATAATTGGGCTGCCTGTCTAAACGCATCCCTTGTCTCTCTGTCTCTGACCCAAACCTCAGTCCTTGCATCGATTACAGAGGGCTGAAAAGGATTACGATCAAGAATCGTTACCCCCTACCCGATGTCCGCCACCTTGGAGTTGGCCCTAGGAGCCCAATTCTTCACCAAACTGGACCTCCGCAACGCTTAAAATCTGGTGAGAATCAGGGAGGGAGATGAGTGGAAAACTGCCTTTAACACCCCTAGTGGTCACTGAGTATTTAGTCATGACCTTCGGAATATCGAACTCACCGGCATTTTTTCAAGCATTGATCAATGACACTCTTAGGGATATGTTGAATGGGTTCGTCTTTGTTTACCTCGACGACATCCTGATCTTCTCCAAAAACCCTTCCGGAACACATTCGGCCCTGTCCCACCTCACTCAAGCAGGTTTTTGCGGGAATCTCAAGGCTGACAGGGCATTCATAGAGCTCAAGAGACGTTTCAACTCCGGACCCATCCTCGTTCATCCTGATCCTACTCGTCCCTTTGTGGTAGAGGTGGACGCCTCGGACACCGGAGCTGGTGCGGTCCTTTCACAGCGGAACGAGGAGGACAAGAAACTGCACCCATGCGCATTTTTTATTTTGACTAAAAATGACATATCAGTTTGGATACTAGGCTGCAACAACATAGCAGCACATAAAACAATGTTAGGGCTTTGACAGTAGAGTCATGGACAAACGCCAATCAATCAGTTAATAGGAACAACTAGAAAACTGGACAGTATTGAGAGCAGACTCTGAACCACAAGAAAAACGGATCATACTGTCGTCTGTATCTAGTTTTTACTACATGAATTCTCAAGCAACTCAATGTTATTGTTGATACCCATCTCAAAGCTGCAGTCTATGAGTCCGATGAGAGAGCTGGACAGGTCAAAGTGTCTCTCTGAGTGATGGCACACTTCATGTAGGTCCCTGACAGAGCTTTGGTGAAGGAGGCGAACGACAGGGCCACGATGAACTGCTGACAAACACAAGAGACAGAACATTAGTGTGTGTTTGTCCGTGTGTATGTGCATGCGTGGATGCGTGTGCAGACAGAGTGCATGTGTAGCTGAGGTGGCCTGCAAAAGTAAAAAGAACGGACACAAGTTTACGTCTGCAAAGTTCTGGCGCTTTCTTTATTCTGAAGAATGTTTTTTTCCTCTTGTTCAATTGTCTATTTTCTTGTTAGTACTTTGAAAATATTCACATCAAACAAGTGCACATTTTAAATTACACAACATAAATGCACTTTACCTAAAGCACAACTCAAAAATGTTCCACAAATAACCCTGTCTTAGTGTATGGTTTCACATGAAAACCACAATGTATTTCACATTCATACAATAGAAACACCTATATTTGAAAACATAACTGAATGTTTTTCTATATACCGCTACCTCTATAGAAAACTGACAACAATACATTCAGCTTTAAGATAGTGGCACCTCCAGAAAATCGTCTCTCTCTCACTGTATGCACTAAAAGTCACAATTTTACACAAAAAAACAATAACATGTAAAACCAACTCAGAAATCCCTAACAAATGGATTCTTTATAAAAAAATCTCCTAGACAAAATCCAGTACAAGTAAGCTACTCAGTAAACATAGTCTCTGTGACTCGTAAATCGTTTTTTACCTCAGCTAGCATCAAGCTAACATATACTCTCACTCAATGTAAATCACGTTCTTCTCTCACTCAGTTCGACACAAAGCCAAAACAAAACCTTTCCTAACGTGATAATACCTTGACAGAGTTGTTAAATAGCATGTTATTACATATTGTGTATATATTTGAACGTTTGGAAGTTCTGTTACATACCTGTAATAGTAAAAAGAACAGACCCAGTTTAGCTCAGTAAAGTTCTGATCCTTATTCAGCAGAATGGTGAGCGCTTGGCCAGAACTTGCTGTTTCTCCTGCTACAACAGTGCAACAGCGCCATCTATTGGCCTGATGGACTGCTAACGCTAAAGTATTTAGAAAATGCAATTTAGATTAATTAAGACAAATACATAAACAAATTGGGAGGGAAATGAATAATAAAAGAGTGTCCGTTTTTAGTGACTTTGTTTTCAACCCATTACACAAGCACAATCGTACATGTGCATTTTAAAGCATTATTAAGAACCTTGAGTGTGGAACTGCAGGGCGTTTGTTGGCCTGCTTGTCAGGGACACACAGTTCCTGTTGGCTGGTCAGCTTCGCTCTGTCCTCTGCTGAATCACCCATCCTATCCAGTCAGATACGCAAAAACCACATCAATTTCACATGTGAACACGGGAAGTGTTCCAAAAACATGTTTTCATGTATTCTTCACATAAAATGTCAGTTGAAATCATGTGGTTTTTCTGTCAGGGCAGGAATATAAGATGCATTTTCATGTTATGTTTGATGTTGCATGATCTTGAAAATGCAATGTTCTTTGAGGTTCTTCCATTTGCTTTTCCATGTATTTCCATGTATTTTCCATTTTACATTCCCTCAGTCCTTTTCACTTTCCTTGGCAAAATCAAATCAAATCAAATGTATTTATTTAGTCCTTCTTACATCAGCTGATATCTCAAAGTGCTGCACAGAAACCCAGCCTAAAACCCCAAACAGCATCGGTAGCCCTGCCCCCTGGTAAACAGCGTATGATCGCTGGATGATTCGTTTTAAGTCTAATACTACAGGTAATGGAGAATGGAGTCGCCAATGACTAGGGTTTTCAATTTGTCAGAGCTAATGCTGGGAGCCTTCGGCGTCTCAGACCCCGTAACGGGAGGAGTAGAGACCTGAGAAAGCTCAGACCCCGTAACGGGAGGAGTAGAGACCAGAGAAGGCTCGGCCTCAGACTCCGACTCGCTGCTTAATGGGGAGAACTGGTTGAAAGTTTCTGTCGGCTTTAATCGCTGCCAAAAGTGATTCTAACGTGTATTGTGAATACTTATGTAAATTAGATATTTCTGTATTTCATTTTCAATACATTTGAGAAAAAACCTTTTCACTTTGTCATTATGGGGTATTGTCTGTAGCTGGGTGAGATGATAAAAAAACTATAATTTAATCCATTTGGAATTCAGGCAGTAAGAAAACAAAATGCGGAATAAGTTAAGGGGTATGAACACTTTCTGAAGGCACTGTATATCTGCAAGAAAGTGATAAATGAGCAACTCTTTGAAAGGGGGTCATATAAACATTGCCTTATTTAAAAAAAAATAATTGCTATCATGCTATAATCGGCATAGTTTCTCAGGCCAAATCTTCATTCTGTAAAATAAAGTAAAATACACGCTACAGGGAATGCAAAAAAAAATGGCTTCTGCAAAGCACATATACATTGTCCAATCAACATCCACACATTGATTTCATTCTTCGGGTCTTCATTCAAACACAAACACTCTTGGAATAACATGCTCTTTCAGTGTCTTGTTGCAGGTTGTGCAATGTTCAAAAGCGTGTGAGAGATTAGCATGAATGTGTGTGTATGTCTGAGGGGTCAAGTTTGGATGGTCGTACATATGCAAATAGACTAGATTGTATATTTCAGGACCATGGACAGCAGCGATATCGGCATAGTGATATCTGTCATCCAGCACCACATGACAGTAAACAGCGGCCATCTCATGTGAAGTTGGCACTGGGGAAATCCCATGTAATGAGAAACGAGGCCTAGGAGGCAAAAAGACTGAAGGAGAAGATTCCCACAGGAACTCTATGCTAAACTGTTCTGCCACATTCATTTCAAATGTTACATCTTTCGAATTGTAAATAATAGGGAATACATCTGCAAAAAATTGAAACTGACTATTCAAACTACACTGTACAGCTTTAGTGTGACTGTGCATCAAAGGTACATCTGTAAACAATTCCGTTCTCAGATGTCTGTTTAATGTGAGAAACAAAATGAAAAACAACTGTTAGACCATTACAATGCGGACTGTCATGCATTTTTAGTATTACCAACAAGACAACGAAGTGATACGTGCCATGGACACTTATAACGGATACTTTCCCAACACCAAAAGTTCCCACGCTGAGCGATATTGTTTACTACACTATTATGCATACAATCCAAGTCATACGTTTATTGTCATTCATACTCTTATTTGTAACCGAATATCTTTGCAAAAGTGTTCATTGTGTCAATTCAGAGCTCGGAAATATTGGAATAATGTGCTTAAGGGGACTGACACTCAAGGCGCACAACAGGATAACACAACTACCACATTTTCAATTGACAATCATTTTTTTAAATGGATGTGGTCAATAGATTTGTATAGGCACATATAAACAATGTATTTAACTTGTAAACCAAGGTTGGATTGGTAGGTCTAAGCAACATGCACCTGGATAATCACGTCATGAATCGGGACGGGCTCCTACGTCCTCATATACACATTATGACATAATAAAGAGCTTAATCTTTCACGAAATAAAGACATATTATTATTACCAGCCATTTTCTCTGTCTCCCAGGTCCCCTGGTGTACGATGGCAGCCTGTTGTCAGAGTGTAACAGAGACTGCTCCTGCTTGGCTGGGGAGTGGGACCCTGTGTGTTCAGACAATGGCATCACCTACACCTCCCCCTGCCTCGCAGGCTGCTCCAGCTTTACAGGTTACGGCAAGAACACGGTACCAATACTATTAATGTACTGAGTGTACAACACATTCACAGGGATGCTGGCCCATGTTGACTCCAATGCTTCCCACAGTTGTGTCAAATTGTCTTTTGAGTGGTGAACCATTCTTCATACACACGGGAAACTGTTGAGCGTAAAAAACCCAGCAGCATTGCAGTTCTTGACACAAACTGGTACCCCTGGCACATACAACCATGCCCCGTTGAAAGGCATGTAAATATTTTGTCTTGCCCATTCACCCTTTAAATGGCACACATACACAATCCATGTCTCAATTGTCTCAAGCCTTACAATATTTTTTTAAACCTTTCTCCTCCTCTTTATCTATACTTATTTAAGTGGATTTAACTAGTGACATCCATAAGGGATTATAGCGTTAACCTGGATTCACCTGGTCAGCATATGTCATGGAAAGAGCAGGTGATCTTAATATTTTAACACTCAGTGTAACTCATTGGCACTGACATAAGTTATTTTCAACCATTAACTGGGGCCTTGTTGAGGCCTTATCTAAGTAAGTAATTGCTGATTGACAATAAAGTATTATTTTGATGTATGGGAAAAAATATGGTATGCAATTCCTATGTAGAGAAGGTTCTCTCTGGTAGTTGTTCAATATGATTTCAACTTATACAGGGCACTCTTTTTTACTTTTCTTTATTAACAAATATCATCAAACAAAAGAGGAATAGTCACATGCAAATAAGCGTACTAACAAACTATTTACATTGCCAGGAATCCTAAACAAACAAATCATTCATTAAGACTACAAGTTTTAATTGCCTTTTTGTTTTTCATTATAGTTAGTGATGCCATATTGTTTAAACTCATTTATAAAGTGAAAAAAGTTAGGTTTTGAATTAGGCCATTGGCATTTGTGAATATGAAATGTACCTAGTATTATTAGCAGTTGAATTAAATATGCTACATCTTTATCCGTCAGAATTTCTGAAATAAATCATTATATCAAAACCATTAAATAGTACAACCGGCCCAATTTATTTTGTAACAAAATTCTGTATGTCAATCCAAAACATTCTGCTATAAATACAGGTAAAAAACAAATGCAAAAATGGTCTCCTTTTCCATTCCACAGAAATCACAGTTATATTCAATATTCAGCTTGTGTCACGCCCTGACCATAGAGAGCCCTCGGGGTTCTCTATGGTGTTTTAGGTCAGGGCGTGACTAGGGGGGTTTCTAGGTATTATATTTCTATGTTGGTGTGTGTATATGGTTCCCAATTGGAGGCAGCTGATAATCGTTACCTCTTATTGGGGATCATACTTAGTGTGTCCTTTTTGTCCCACCTGCGATGTGGGATATTGTTTTGTGTGAGTGCCTATGTGAGTGCCTATGAACCACACAGAGGTAGAGGCAGAGGGCCTTCAGGGCTAGCCAGTCAGCCTGCATGCTCTGATCCTCAAGTCAATTGTATTTAAATTCATGTTCATTAAAGATTTGTATTCAAGAATTGAAAAGTCCCATTTACTTAATGATACTTTTTCGCTGTCTTCAACCCTCAAGAACCAGGGTGAGTCTGGGTCTCCCTTTTCCTGGGCAAACACAACTTGCATATCGTCATAGACTAGGCCGAAACGTTAATCTTTTAACCTTGCTTGAATAAAGC